>NC_057802.1:97955672-97986798 GCF_018294505.1 Triticum aestivum
CCCTCTCCGGCAAGAACTCCGGTGAGCTCGCCCGCCTCGGTTCGCGTGCGTCCCCGATCCAGATCTGGAGAGGTTGACCTTCCACCCCCCCTCGTTTTGTGCCAAGTCCCGAGGATATTGCATTATGTGCTCATGTTCATCACATCGTATCTCATTGCATACTGCTCCGTTTTGCGTGCATGATATATCGAAATATTCGCCTCGAGATGCTCTTCATTTTGTTCCATTGTGCCATGCTCGTTTGAGTCCATCTTGATGCCCAAATCTCTGATGCAAGAGTGCTATGTGATGTTTACTGCTGTTACTTAACAGAACTTGGTGTTTAGTTATTTTTGTTGCATTTAATGTGTGCATCTTATGAGTAGGAGCTCTACATGTGTTTTGATCTATGCCATGCTATCTTTACAGAGGTGTATTTCATGTATTTTTGTGATCTATGTGGTGACTAGAACAAGCATGCAAACTAGACTTCGTGATGTTTCTGTTTTCAGAGACTTAGAATTTTGCTGTCTTTACCTGCTGATATTTTTTATGCCATCTAAACTTGATACTACAGTGCGATCCATGCTTATTTTGAGATACTTCAGTAAGGATGTTTTGAACATATGGTTATGCTCTATCCATCCATGCCCCTGTTTGTAATTATGGAGTGCTATAGCATGTCTTAATCTTGCTCTACTTTTGCTATAAATTGTTTCTGGCAGATTGTTAACATGATATTCAATTTTGCCAAGGTTGTTGTAGTTGATCCATACATGTTATGACTTTTCTCTTGCCATGGTTAGCTTCATAAACATGCCATCTTGCTGTAGGTATGCTTTTTTTTCATGCATTGCTTTGTGATGAGTGCATCGAGCTAACAAAGATGCCTTCATAATGCTGTGAATGCCATGTTCTGTTTTCTGCAAAGTCTGAAACCTGTTAACGAAACTTGGTATGTTTACATGGGTGCCATCATATCTTTTGTACCTCTTTGGCTCATGGTCAGTAAGGGACTTTTGTTCTATGCATTTAGTAGATTCATTCCATGCCTTGTTTTGCTATGATAAGTTCATGTAGCATGTGTTTTACTTGCTCTGACCATTGCTACCTAATGCTGTTTCAGCCATGTCCAGTATTTTCTTTAACTCTGTTAAACTGATATCTTTTGCACTTTTGCCATGCTTGTTTGAACCTGTGATTGTGTGATCTAGCCGTAGCTCATTGTTCATCTTTTGTCAAGCATCTCTTGTAGATTACTGCCATATGCTTTGTTGCTATGTTGGGGTGCCGTAGGATAGTTACTTGATGCATTCTAAGTGCTATCATGCTGTTAATCGCAGATTCGTGTAATTCTTGTTTTGCTTGCTATTTGCAAACCGTGCATCCGTTTCCGGTGATCTTTATATCGATTTCGACCGAAATCATCTTATTTTTCCAGTGGCATACTTGGTTTGCCAAGTTACTGCCTTTTTCATCCTTTTTCTTCCGGAGCACGCATACGCATCGCATATCATATCTCGCGTATCATGCATGTATTGCATCATGTTGCTTGTGCATTTCCCGTGATTGATTGTGGTTCCATTGCTTGTGTTCATGCTGTGGGTAGAGCCGGGATACGAGTTCGTGAACGAGGAACCTGTAGAGTACCCTTACGAGGATCAAGCTTTCACCAACTCTGAGAACCTTGCAGGCAAGATGACCATACCCTCGAAATCACTTCTATCTTCGCTTTGCTAGTTGTTCGCTCTATTGCTATGCTGCGCTACCTGCCACTTGCTATATCGTGCCTCCCATATTGCCGTGTCAAGCCTCTAACCATCCTTCCCTAGCAAACCGTTGTTTGGCTAAGTTACCGCTTTTGCTCAGCCCTTCTTATAGCGTTGCTAGTTGCAATTGAGGTTGAAGTTGGTTCCATGTTCGAACATGGATATTTTGGAATATCACAATATTTCTTATTTAATTAATGCATCTATATATTTGGTAAAGGGTGGAAGGCTCGGCCTTATGCCTGGTGTTTTGTTCCACTCTTGCCGCCTAGTTTCTGTCATACCGGTATTATGTTCCTTGAGTTTGCGTTCCTTACGCGGTTGGGTGATTTATGGGACCCCCTTGACAGTTCGCCTTGAATAAAACTCCTCCAGCAAGGCCCAACTTTGGTTTTACCATTTGCCACCTAAGCCTTTTTCCCTTGGGTTTCGCGAGCCCGAGGGTCATCTTTATTTTAAACCCCCGGGCCAGTGCTGCTCTGAGTATTGGTCCAACCTGTCAGTCGCCGGAGGCCACCAGGGGCAACTCTGGGCTCGCCTATCGGAAGCTTGGACAATCCGGTGTGCCCTGAGAACGAGATATGTGCAGCTCCTATCGGGATTTGTCGGCACATTCGGGCGGCTTTGCTGGTCTTGTTTTACCTTTGTTGAAATGTCTTGTAAACCGGGATTCCGAGACTGATCGGGTCTTCGCGGGAGAAGGTTTATCCTTCGTTGACCGTGAGAGCTTATAATGGGCTAAGTTGGGACACCCCTGCAGGGAATTATCTTTCGGAAGCCGTGCCCGCGGTTATGAGGCAGATGGGAATTTGTTAATGTCCGGTTGTAGAGAACTTGACACTTGACTTAATTAAAATACATCAACCGTGTGCGTAGCCGTGATGATCTCTTTTCGGTGGAGTCCGGGAAGTGAACACGGTTCGGGTTATGCATGAATGTAAGTAGTTTCAGGATCACTTCTTGATCATTTCTAGCTTCACGACCGTTGCGTTGCTTCTCTTCTCGCTCTCATTTGCGTATGTTAGCCACCATATATGCTTAGTGCCTGCTGCAGCTCCACCTCATTACACCATCCTTTCCTATAAGCTTAAATAGTCTTGATCTCGCGGGTGTGAGATTGCTGAGTCCTCGTGACTCTCAGATTCTACCAAAAAAGTTGCAGGTGCCGACGATGCCAGTGCAGATGACGCAACCGAGCTCAAGTGGGAGTTCGACGAGGAATGTGGTCGTTACTATGTTTCTTTTCTTGATGATCAGTAGTGGAGCCCAGTTGGGACGATCGGCGATCTAGCATTTGGGTTTATCTTCTTTTCATTTGGATTTGACCGTAGTCGGTCTATGTGTGGATGTTGGATGATGTATGAATTAATTTTATCTATTGTGTGAAGTGGCGATTGTAAGCCAACTCTTGTTATCCCATTCTTGTTCATTACATGGGATTGTGTGAAGATGACCCTTCTTGCGACAAAACCACAATGCGGTTATGCCTCTAAGTCGTGCCTCGACACGTGGGAGATATAGCCGCATCGTGGGCGTTACAAGTTGGTAATCAGAGCCATCCCCAACTTAGGAGCCCCCTGCTTGATCGAATCGCTGGCGTTGTTGAGTCTAAAACAAAAATGTTTTGAGTCTTAGGATTATATATATCGCAGAGTAGGATTCTTTTACTCCTCAGTCCCTTCGTCGCTCTGGTGAGGTCTCCTGACGTAGAAGTTTTGACTCTTCTCTCCTCAAATTTCACTAAAAAAAATTTAGGATCACGCGGGTATCTTATAATCGGTCCGATGGTTTTGTGATGAGAACATTGTTCTTGGTGCCTCCTGACATTTAGGGGTTGTGGCAGTGTCCCGGGGAGTTGAGCTCCGAGGTGTTGTCGTCACAATTTTATCGTTGCAGTTCTGGAATACCTGAGTTTCGCCGACATCGAAAATCTCTTTTATGTAGTTGTTGGTGAGATCACCTCGACGCCACCCAGTACTGGGGCGGGAGTTCGGGAGTATTTCCATAACTCGTATAACGGATGCTTTTCGAAGGTTGAGGTACACGATTTCCGAAGGTTTCTTGGTTATGTGTTGATGGATGAATACAGCTGGATCTAGGGATTGCTAGTTTGGGTGATATATTTTGTGTCCCCTGTATCCCCAACACCAGATTGCATAACCAGAAAGTTTCGGGAGATTATAGGTGGGATTCAAGTAGCTCTTAGCATTTCTTCCGCAGATATTTGGTTTGTGATTGGGTAATCCTTACCACTTATTTGTTCCACTCGTACTTTTTTATTTTTTCATCAATCCTTTATCAAGTGGCTTCTCACCTTATGGAAGTGTGATGATTTACTATGGAATTCATTCGTTCATCCTCGTTGGAATGTTTATTGTGAAGACTATATGTTGCAATTTCTATCCGTCGATTCAACTTGTCTATCTGTCTATCAAGACGCTAACGGATGTAACCCTCTTCAGGATGGCTCCGCCAACGCGTCAGAATCCGGAACGCAATGAGGGGAGTCAGGCGAACCCTCTGCCACCACCTCCGCCTCCGGAGGCATGGCAAGCTATCATGGCAGCCACCAACGCCAATGCTCAGATGATTTTGCAACTCTTGCAAGAACGCACCCAAGGGCAAGGCAATCAAGGAAATCAAGGCCAAGGCAACAATCAGCCTCACTTCGCTACCCTCAACCAGTTCCTCGCAAATCAGCCGAAGTCTTTCAGCTACTGTGCCGAGGCCACAGACGCCGATGATTGGCTCGTGGACATCAACAAGCATTTTGAATGTAGCAATGTCAAGCCTGAGTACTTTGTCAAGTTCGCTTCTTTTCAACTCAAGGATCAAGCTGCCGAGTGGTATCAACAATACAAAGATTCCAGAGGAGGTCGTGTGATTACCTGGGATGATTTCCGCAGAGACTTCAAAGCTCACCACATTCCACAAAGTGCTGTTGAGAGAAAGCGTGAGGAGTTCCGCAATCTCAAGCAAGGCAGCATGTCCATGTATCAATACAATACTCAGTTTCAGAAACTCGCTCGCTTCGCTAAGAAAGACGTTCCTGATGAAAAGAGCATGATCTATCAATTCAGAGGTGGCCTCAGAGAAGATCTGCAATTACCTCTAGTGCTTTTTGAGCCGACCAAGTATGATGATTTATACAACATGGCTCTGAAGCAAGAGGCTGCTCAGCTCAAGTGTGAGGCTTCTAAGAAGAGAGTCAGGGACGCAGTTCAGTCTTCTTCTTCCTCACTAGTGGCTGCTAAGCAGCAGAAGTTCTGGTTGCCTCCTCCTCCTCCGTTTTGTCAGCCTTTCCAGCAGAAGAACAAAGGTGGCCATGGATCTTCCCACTCATCCAACCCTGGCTATTAGTACAAGTCTCAGAATCAAGCTCCAAAGTCGAATGCTCCTTATCATCGTCCACTCTCAAAGGTGACTTGCACCAAGTGTCAGCAGAAAGGTCACTATGCTAACAAGTGCTTCAATCAAAGGCGCATTCCACCTCCTCCTCCTGTGAGATCTTCCAGCAATGCAGTGGTCAAGCATAATCCCAAGTTTGCAAAGGTCAACATGATGAACGCAGCTCAAGCTGAGGAATGTACTGATGTGATAATGGGTAATCTCTCAGTTAATGATTTTCCTGCAAAAGTTCTTTTTGACACTGGTGCATCACTTAGTTTCATCTCAAGACCATTTGCATCCAAGCATGAGTTGCATTTCCAAGAATTGCCTAGAACGTTAGCAGTTGTCTCTCCGGGCAAATGCATGAACGCAAGCTACATGGTTCCGGATGTTTCCATCAAGATGGGGAACTATAAATTTCTGTCTAAACCAATTGTTCTTGGTGACTCGGATATTGATCTAATTCTCGGGATGGACAGGCTTTCTAAGCACAAGGCTTAACTTGACTGTGCTGCCATGGAAATTCAATTGACACACTCTTCTTAGGATGTTATCATCTATACCGCTCGTGATGAAACCATTCGGTTGTTTTCTCTCAATGAGAAGGGCGAGTTGGATGCTATTTCTCAAATTCCAGTCGTTTGTGAGTACCAAGATGTCTTTCCAGAAGAGCTTCCGGGTATGCTGTTGGAAATATGCCCTAGAGGCAATAATAAAATGGTTATTATTGTATTTCCTTGTTCATGATAATTGTCTATTGTTCATGCTATAATTGTATTAACTGGAAACCGTAATACATGTGTGAATACATAGACCACAACATGTCCCTAGTAATCCTCTAGTTGACTAGCTCGTTGATCAATAGATGGTTATGGTTTCCTGACCATGGACATTGGATGTCATTGATAACGGGATCACATCATTAGGAGAATGATGTGATGGACAAGACCCAATCCTAAGAATAGCACAAGATCGTGTAGTTCATTTGCTAAGAGCTTTTCTAATGTCAAGTATCGTTTCCTTAGACCAGGAGATTGTGCAACTCCCGGATACCGTAGGAATGCTTTGGGTGTACCAAACGTCACAACATAACTGGGTGGCTATAAAGGTACACTACAGGTATCTCCGAAAGTGTTTGTTGGGTTGGCACGAATCGAGATTGGGATTTGTCACTCCGTATGACGGAGAGGTATCTCTGGGCCCACTCGGTAATGCATCATCATAATGAGCTCAATGCGACTGAGTGGTTGGTCACGGGATCATGCATTACGGTACGAGTAAAGTGACTTGTCGGTAACGAGATTGAACGAGGTATTGGGATACTGACGATCAAATCTCGGGCAAGTAACATACCGATAGACAAAGGGAATTGTATACGGGATTGATTGAATCCTTGACATCGTGGTTCATCCGATGAGATCATCGAGGAGAAAGTGGGAGCCAACATGGGTATCCAGATCCCGCTGTTGGTTATTGACCGGAGAGTCATCTCGGTCATGTCTACGTGTCTCCCGAACCCGTAGGGTCTAGACACTTAAGGTTCGGTGACGCTAGGGTTGTAGAGATATTAGTATGCGGTAACCCGAAAGTTGTTCGGAGTCCCGGATGAGATCTCAGACATCACGAGGAGTTCCGGAATGGTCCGGAGGTAAAGATTTGTATATAGGAAGTCCAGTTTCGGCCACCGGGAAAGTTTCGGGGGTCACCGGTATTGTACCGGGACCACCGGAAGGGTCCCGGGGGTCCACCGGGTGGGGCCACCTATCCCGGAGGGCCTCATGGGCTGAAGTGGGAAGGGAACCATCCCCTGGTGGGCTGGTGCACCCCCCATGGGCCTCCCCCTGCGCCTAGGGTTGGAAACCCTGGGGGTGGGGGGCGCCCCACCTGACTTGGGGGGCAAGTTTCCCCCCTGGCCGCCGCCCCCCCTTGAGATTGGATCTCTAGGGACGGCGCCCCCCCACAGGGCCCCTATATAAAGAGAGGGGGAGGGAGGGCTGCGCAACCAAGCCCCTGGCGCCTCCCTCTCCCCCCGTAACACCTCTCCCTCTCGCTGAGCTTGGCGAAGCCCTGCCGAGATCCCCGCTGCTTCCACCACCACGCCGTCGTGCTGCTGGATCTCCATCAACCTCTCCTTCCCCCTTGCTGGATCAAGAAGGAGGAGACGTCTCTCCCATCCGTACGTGTGTTGAATGCGGAGGTGCCGTACGTTCGGCGCTAGGATCATCGGTGATTTGGATCACGACGAGTCCGACTACATCAACCCCATTCTCTTGAACGCTTCTGCTCGCGATCTACAAGGGTATGTAGATGCACTCCTTCCTTCTCGTTGCTAGTAAACTCCATAGATTGATCTTGGTGATGCGTAGAAAATTTTGAATTTCTGCTACGTTCCCCAACAGTGGCATCATGAGCTAGGTCTATGCATAGATTCTATGCACGAGTAGAACACAAAGTAGTTGTGGGTGATGATTTGTTCAACTTGCATACCGTTACTAGTCTTATCTTGATTCGGCGGCATTGTGGGATGAAGCGGCCCGGACCGACCTTACACGTACTCTTACGTGAGACAGGTTCCACCGACTGACATGCAATTGATGCATAAGGTGGCTAGCGGGTGTCTGTCTCTCCCACTTTAGTCGGATCGGATTCGATGAAGAGGGTCCTTATGAAGGGTAAATAGCAATTGGCATATCACCGTTGTGGCTTTTGCGTAGGTAAGAAACGTTCTTGCTAGAAACCCATAGCAGCCACGTAAAACATGCAACAACAATTAGAGGACGTCTAACTTGTTTTTGCAGGGTATGCTATGTGATGTGATGTGGCCAAAAGGATGTGATGAATTATATATGTGATGTATGAGATTGATCATGTTCTTGTAATAGGAATCACCACTTGCATGTCGATGAGTATGACAACCGGCAGGAGCCATAGGAGTTGTCTTAATTTATTGTATGACCTGCGTGTCAATGAAAACGCCATGTAATTACTTTACTTTATTGCTAACCGTTAGCCATAGTAGTAGAAGTAATAGTTGGTGAGACAACTTCATGAAGACACGATGATGGAGATCATGGTGTCATGCCGGTGACGAAGGTGATCATGCCGCGCCTCGAAGATGGAGATCAAAGGCGCAAGATGATATTGGCCATATCATGTCACTTTATGATTTGCATGTGATGTTTGTCATGTTTACATCTTATTTGCTTAGAACGACGGTAGCATAAATAAGATGATCCCTCACTAAAATTTCAAGAGACGTCTTCCCCCTAATTGTGCACCGTTGCAAAGGTTCGTTGTTTCGAAGCACCACGTGATGATCGGGTGTGATAGATTCTAACGTTCGCATACAACGGGTGTAAGAAAGATTTACACATGCGAAACACTTAGGTTGACTTGACGAGCCTAGCATGTACAGACATGGCCTCGGAACACAAGAGACCGAAAGGTCGAACATGAGTCGTATAGTAGATACGATCAACATGGAGATGTTCACCGATGATGACTAGTCCGTCTCACGTGATGATCGGACACGGCCTAATTGACTCGGATCATGTATCACTTAGATGACTAGAGGGATGTCTATCTAAGTGGGAGTTCATTAAATAATTAGATGAACTTAATTATCATGAACATAGTCAAAAGGGCTTTGCAAATTATCTCGTAGCTTACGCTTTAGTTCTACTGTTTAAGATATGTTCCTAGAGAAAATTTAGTTGAAAGTTGATAGTAGCAAATATGCGGACTGGGTCCGTAAACTGAGGATTGTCCTCATTGCTGCACAGAAGGCTTATGTCCTTAATGCACCGCTCGGTGTGCTGAACCTCGAGCGTCGTTTGTGGATGTTGCGAACATCTGACATACACGTTTTGATGACTACGTGATAGTTCAGTGCGTAATGTTGAACGGTTTAGAATTGAGGCACCGAAGACATTTTGAAACGTCGCGGAACACATGAGATGTTCCAAGAGCTAAAATTGGGATTTTAGGCTCGTGCCCATGTCAAGAGGTATGAGACCTCTGACAAGTTTCTTAAGCCTGCAAACTAAGGGAGAAAAGCTCAACCGTTGAGCATGTGCTCAGATTGTCTGAGTACTACAATCGCTTGAATCGAGTGGGAGTTAATCTTCCAGATGAGATAGTGATGGTTCTCCAAAGTCACTGCCACCAAGCTACTAGAACTTCGTGATGAACTATAACAAATCAGGGACAGATATGATGATCCTTGAGCTATTTGCGATGTTTGACACCACGAAAGTAGAAATCAAGTAGGAGCATCAATTGTTGATGGTTAGTAAAACCACTAGTTTCAAGAAGGGCAATGGAAAGAAGGGATACTTCATGAAACGGCAAATCAGTTGCTGCTCTAGTGAAGAAACCCAAGGTTGAACACAAACCCGAGGCTAAGTGCTTCTGTAATGAGGGGAATGGTCACTGAAGCAGAACTACCCTAGATACTTGGTAGATGAGAAGGCAGGCAAGGTCGACAGAAGTATATTGGATATACATTATATTAATGTGTACTTTACTAGTACCCCTAGTAGCACCAGGGTATTAGATACCAGTTCGGTTGCTAAGTGTTGGTAACTCTAAATAAAAGGCTACGGAATAAACAGAGACTAGCTAAAGGTGAGATGACGATATGTGTTGGAAGTGTCTCTAAGGTTGATGTGATCAAGCATCGCATGCTCCCTCTACCATCGATATTGGTGTTAAACCTAAATAATTGTTATTTGGTGTTTGCGTTGAGCATAGACATGATTGGATTATGTTTATCGCAATACGGTTATTCATTTAAGGAGAATAATGGTTACTCTGTCTATTTGAATAATACCTTCAATGGTCTTGCACCTAAAATGAATGGTTTATTGAATCTCGATCGTAGTGATACACATGTTCATGCCAAAAGATATAAGATAGTAATGATAGTACCACATACTTGTGGCATTGCCACTTGAGTCATATTGGTATAAAAAACATGAAGAACCTCCGTGTTGATGGATCTTTGGACTCACTCGTTTTTGAAAAGATTGAGACATGCGAACCATGTCTATTAGTATATATGCATGAAGAAAGTCCATACAGATGGATCGTTTGGACTCACTTGATTTTGAATCACTTGAGACATGCAAATCATACCACATGGGCAAGATGACTGAAAGGCCTCGTTTTCAGTAAGATGGAACAAGAAAGCAACTTGTTGGAAGTAATACATTTTGATGTGTGCAGTCCAATGAGTGCTGAGGCATGCTGTCGTGGAATTGTCACGGCAGATGTCCTCGTGCAAGGACTTAGTCATGGAGCCATCGCAGCTAGGAAGCTTAAAGGGGTTAAGTGGGACAAGGAACCCGAGGATTATACTGGTTCGGCCCCTTACGGTGAAGGTAAAAGCCTACGTCCAGTTGAGGTGGTATTACTTAGGGTTTCGATGACCAGGGAGCTTAATCGCTGTGCCTGGCTCTCGATCTGTTGTCCCTCGTCCTGAACGGCCGCAGGGTCATCCCTTTATATAGAGAGGTTGACGCCCCGCGGCTCTCAGAGTCCCGGCCGGCTTATAACAGTATCCGGCTCGGACTCTTAACTACTCTTGCCTTACATTACAAGTCTTGCGATAACGGCGGTTTATCACTACGGGCCTTAAGCCGCCTCCGGGTCTTAAGCCCATTATTGATCCGCCATCCTCAAGCTTGGTACTGGGCTTCACGTGATGATCATTATGATGTAACCTGGCCCCTCCTGGGCGGGTGACTCTAATGGTTATATCCTCAACATTAGGCCCCAGATTGATTTGAACCGGTTCATGTCAATCTTCAATCCCTTTAAGAGAAAATCTTCCGGCTTCTGCTTGTGCGAAGGTTATAACCCGCCGTGACGTCATCTTCTGGATTCCTCGTAACCCGCCATGATGTCATCTTCCATTAAATTCCTTTTTTATTCTGTCATATCCCAACGGATCTTATCTTTTAATGACCATCCCGAAAATCGAGGCGTTTCTGCAGCAAGATAATCACGTCTTCGGCCTCCTTGTTTCTCGCGCCCATTTACCGGCCATCCCTTATAAATAGGCCCGGCCCATCAGCCTTCATCACTCTTCTCCTCCATCGTCTTCCTCCTCTGACGCTCTAGAGCCCGAGCTCCGCCGCCGCCGCCGCGCCCCTCGTCTTCACCGACCAAGGCCGCTGCATCAACCTGTCTTGACCAGAAGCCTGCGGCGCACCTCTGCTGCCCATCAGCACCAGTAAGTCCTCGCTGTCCCGTACCTTAGATCCGCATTAGGGCTCATGAGTTCTCTGTGTTCTTCGTAGTTCATCGCGATTTCTTCACAGTTCCGCCACCGAGGTTCCTTTTGATCCAAAAACGGCACAGACTCCCTACGGTAGTAGTTTCTCATTCATTTTTATGCTAGTAGATCCCCTTTGTCTGCAAAAAGACCTCATTTAGAGCTTATGAACTTCTCTGTATCAGCTTTTTAGGTCTAGAAATTTTTCCTTTCTGGACGACCGTTTGATCCAAAATGATCCCTGCAATCTGTGAAACTTGTTTATGCAACACTTAGACAAAAACTGCATCTGTTAGCCATGGCGGCTCATATCGCCGTCTTAAAGAAGCCATGCTTTGTGAAATTTCCGGCTTACTCATAATAGAGTTAAATATCTTAAATTGCTTATAATACCCACGGCGGCTTAAATAACCTGACACAATTAGTCATATATCATTAGGCCCCTTCACAAACCGCCGTCCTGAATACTGAACTGAAATCTTTCTCTGGCTTAAATTTGAACCGGAAATTTTCCTTTGTCATAGGCTTCCATTTTCGACAATGCCGCCCAAGGCTCCCAAGGCGCCCATTACGTGCAACTGGGTGAGATCCAACGTTACTGATAATACCTTAGATGACTTCATGAAAACGGGTTACCTGCCTAAGAAGGAGGTCATGTCCTATCGTGCCCCTGACCCGTCCGAAGAAAGACCTCAACCAAGAGACGGAGAGGTTGTTATATTTGCTGATCACATGAGCCGGGGCTTTGCTCCTCCTGGCTCAAAATTCTTCAAAGATGTTCTGAACTTTTTCGATCTGTGACCTCAAGACATTGGACCCAATTCCGTGTCGAACATTTGTAACTTTCAAGTGTTCTGTGAGGTATACCTTGGAGAAGAACCCAGCCTGCTACTCTTTAGGGAGTTATTTTACTTGAACCGCCAGAATGAATGCGCCAACGGGCCTAGCTTGGAACTTGGTGGAATCTCAATTCAACGACGGAGAGATTGCCTCTTTCCCTATGCTGAGCCGCCAAGCCACCCAAAGGACTGGAACCAGACATGGTTCTACTGCCAAGATACTTCTCCGGCTGATGAGAACCCTCTGCCCGGCTTTCGTGCCCTGCGTCTGGAGTCAAATCACCCCCTGCCAGACAAATTATCTCAAGCTGAGCATCAACCACTTATCCCCACCATCAACAAAATCAAAGCTCTTCTGGGAAACGGCCTTAACGGCGTTGATCTGGTCCGGGTCTGGATTGCTTGGCGGGTGATTCCTCTAAGCCGCCGCCTCAGCTTAATGTGTGATTACACGGGCCGGAAGGATGATCCTCTTCGGCACAGCCCCAACGACTTACCTGAAGATGTCGTTGATGACATGACCAAGTCCCTTCTGAACGACAGCTTAGCAGATTGCGGGAGGACAGGCTTAAGTCCTTTCTGCAAAGCTAACCCGGCTCCGACGGTAAGCTACTGATCTGAGCACCTTACTTTCCATTTTAACAATTTTCGTCTTAACTTCAAGCAACCTTTGTTGTATTTTTCAGGCTAATGACAAGTTCTGGAAGCTCAGGTATGACCATGAGGCTGCTAAAAAAGTCAGGAAGGTCAAAAAAGCCGCCAGGAGAGCCGCTCCCCGCAAGAAGGGGAGTAAGCCTAGCGCCTCAGACCTGCTTCAGCTGGATGACACCTCTGAGTCAGAGGTAGCCCTCGATTCTTTAGGCTCCTCTTTTGTTTTTTTGTTTGTTTTTAACCACCTTATTGACACTGATTATCAGCAGGAGGATACCAGAGCGAGTAACCCGGTGATTGAAGAGGTAACTATACTTTCCTCCGACTCGGAGCCCTTGCCAAGGCTGATAGTCCGAAGAGTAACCCGGAAAGTAAGATTTTCACATCCTTTAGCTTATCAAGATCCTCAATTTCTTTTGAAGCGACAGAGTCATGAGAGCCGGAGGCAAACCCGGACCAACAAGGATGCAGACCTCTCCTCCGGCTTACCTGAAGCATCACGGAAGTGCCGGACCGAGGTTATCTCCAACTTATATCCTTTTCATCCTTTGGCGGGCGTCACCCGTCAACCACTCAATTCTTCTGATTCAAACTATCAGGAAACTTCACCTTCCTCCGGGGACTCCATGCAATCTAAGTTGCCGGCTTTCAAGACCGCACCCGGGTAATATTGATCAGCTTATTTTGTGCTTATCTTACTCATGTTTTTGCACTAACCTTTTGACTTTCAGTGCACAAGCAAAGCTCAGCAAGAGGGCAAAGAAAAGTAACCCGGTCGAAGAGCCGGTCTTGACTGAACCCAACGCCTCTGGCTCTGAGCCGCCGTCTGCACCAGCTCCAGAAACCACCGCTCCAACTGAAGAACAAACCATGGAGGGTTCTGATAACCCAGAGATTCCCAGCCCAGCTCAACCGGCCGATGACCCGGATGTGGTGATTACCTAGACCGAATTTGTTGAACCTGGAAGACCCACCGTGCTGGCTAAGTGCTCTGCTAAGGAGGAACTTCTGGAACACCGCAGAGCCAGGCAGGACATTACTAACTATGCCAATCTAAGCATTGGAGATATTGTCGCTGGTTATATTGGTCAAGTGCACAATAGCCGGGACTTGGAAATTGACATGGTGAAGCAGATACAACAAAAATCTGAGGTACAACTCTCTTGCTTACTCCATAGTCATCCTTACCATGCTAGCCCCCAAGTCTATTACTTATGATAGAATATGTTGTAGACTTAATACCGGCTTACCTGGTAACACTCAAGGGCCAGGTTAAACAGCCTAGATGAACCGGTCTTTTACCTTATGTTTTAATCAAGTACTTGAGCAACTTTGCACATTAGCCCCCAAGTGCCAAGCACCTTTGCCTGCAAAGTGCTTGGGACTTATTTTCATGAATCGGCACTGTAAATAGAGTTTCTCAGCCTACATTAGCCCCCAAGTGCCAAGTGTCTTTGCTTGCAAAGTGCTTGGGACTTTAATGTTGCATGATAATCACTCAAACTGTAACCCGGAATTTGTACAGGCTGCCTGCAAGAAACTTGAATCGGAAATCTCTGATCTGAAGAACCGCCTGAAGACTCAGGAAAATGAGACCCAGAAGGCCAATGCCAAATTTGAGTTCAGTGTCTCTGCACAAGAAAAACTGAAGAAAAAATTTGAAACAGAAAGAAAAGCCTCGGCCGATGAAAAGACTGCCTTCCTCAGCCGGGCCAAACAAGCGGAGGCTGCTCTTACTGAAATAACCGCCGAACTATCCGGCTTAAAACGCCATGTATCGCAGATGGTCTCCACAATCTTCGGTAAGTTACTCTGTAAGCTTTTAATAAGTTTACATCATTCATGTCTCATAAGCCCCACCATTGCCATCAGCTCACCTGACTTTGTTATACAGGTCCCAGAAGCTCCAATCTCAATCAGAACATGCTGACCAAGCTGAAGGCTGTTTACACCTTGATGGAGGAACTCTACACCGGGTCACAGCATGCTTTAGCCGTTGTGGCTCTGTCCAATGAGGTTCCCACTCACCTGGCAGGCGTACTCAGGCGGCTTGCCGTACTTCCTCAACGCTTCCAAGAGCTGAGACGGGCTTCTGCAAGAGCCGGAGCTATAGCTGCTCTGAGCCGGGCCAAGGCATTTCTACCGGAGCTAGACCCGGGCGACATCGCTCTTGGATACCCCAGCCTGAAGGAAGACGGCATCCCCTTTGACCAGAAAGAATTCGCCGCCTGTGTGAAGAGCGTGCGCCCGGTGGCCACCTTGATTGGGAATGACACAGACCTTACCAAGTATTAGCCGGGCTATGACGCGGAGAATCAGAGGATCCCAACTCCACGCTATGAAGCAGTCAGCCTTATCCCTCCGACTCATAAGCATACCTTCGCCCCAGAAGTTGACCCGGCCGGGTTAATTGATGATGAGGCTCAATTTCAAGCTTTGAGCGGCATTGACTGGAAATCATCAACCTTCCAGGTCATGGGAACAGCCGGAGGAGCGGAGAGGGATGAGTCGGAAACTTCAACCCAACGAGCACTTTAAATTTTTAGGCGGCTCATGGTATGCTTTAAGAACAATGCCTCACCTTTTGGGCTCGGGGAGTCCTGTAATAGAGTAGGACAAACACTTAATTTTGTCGTGCCATAGTGCACGTGTGCGGCGCTTAACTCTGTTGAAGCTGCTCTTTTATATTCCTCCGGGTTATGTTTGATCATTTCCTTTCCTTAAACTTAGAGAGCTGTCTTTAATTGTCCTGCATAGAAAACAAATCACAAGCCTCTAGGCGGCTTACCACACTGAGAGTCATATATTTTACATATAACCCGGAATATGAACCAAAGTCATAAAAGACCGGCTCTCAATTATATCCTCGAGGTAACCATAATAGCATACCTGCAAGCCTTCAAGTACACTTCCGGTTTACGTAACCCAAATAATGAGGTTGAGAACTCAACTCCGGTTCACCAGCATCGATAATGCTTATTGTGTGCTATCAACATTGTTAATAAAAGTTAAGCCGGCGGAGTAAGAACCGCCCTTGCACACTGTTGATATGATCAAAAGAACTTGTTGCAAACCAAAAGATCAAAACTTAGGGGCTTCTGATTCGAATACGACCAGAGAACCATCCCAAAGGGGTTAAGCTAAGATTCGAATGCGATCATATAGCCCCAAGTGGCTTTGGCGTTGCCAATCAAGAGGGTACCGACAGCTATGTTCTCTTTGGTTCGAATACGACCTATGTTTGAACAGGAAGCCCCCAAATGACCTTGAGAGTTGTTTAATGACGCTGATTCGAATACGATCCACGTCGGTTCCCAAAGGGGGCTGAGCTATGATTCAAATATGATCAATAAAAACTCCCCAATGAGCTCGGAAATTTGCCAATCAAGTGGGTATGGACAGCTATGTTCTCTTTGGTTCGAATACGACCTATGTTTGAACAGGAAGCCCCCAAGTGATCATATTGTTAACGGCTAGATTCGAATACGATCATAAGCCGAATCAACCTCCAAGTGACCATGTAATGTTGTAATGGAAATAACAATAACACATTTACCTTTGGAGGATAAAAGGACAGAGGTCCTGCTTTATTATTTATCATAATATATACATGGCTATAGAAATATGTACATTATGAGAGCCGGTGGCTCAAGTGTAATAAGGCCGAAGCTGAGCTATGTTCCACGGCCCACGGGTTTCTTCCTCTGACTTACGTGAATCTTTGTGCTCCCGAACATCGATAAGGTAGTATGACCCATTCTGCAAGTTCTTGCTGACCACAAAGGGCCCTTCCCAAGGCAGGGATAACTTGTGTGCATCTGTTTGATCTTGGATAAGCCGGAGCACCAGATCACCTTCCTAGAAGACCCTGGACTTAACCCGGCGGCTGTGATAGCGGCGCAGGTCTTGTTGGTAAATCACCGAGCGAGCTGCTGCCACATCACGCTGCTCGTCCAACAAGTCAAGAGCATCTTGACACGCCTGCTCATTATCCGCCTCAACATAAGCCGCCACTCGAGGCGAGTCTTGACGGATGTCGCTAGGGAGGACCGCCTCCGCTCCATAAACCATGAAGAAAGGCGTGTAACCCGTAGACCTGTTAGGAGTAGTATTGATGCTCCATAACACGGAGGGTAACTTCTCCACCCAACAACCCGGCGTCCGTTGCAAAGGGACCAAAAGCCGGGGCTTGATGCCCTTCAAGATTTCCTGATTGGCTCTCTCAGCTTGACCATGATTGAGGGTGAGCCACTGATGAAACATCAAGCCGAATATGCTCTCGTTGACAAAACTCCTCCATGGCGCCTTTAGACAGATTGGTACCATCGTCAGTTATAATGCTGTGTGGAAAACCAAAGCGAAATATCACCCTCTTCATGAACTGAACCGCTGTGGCTGCGTCACACTTACTAACTGGCTCTGCTTCAACCCACTTTGTGAACTTGTCGACCGCCACCAAGAGGTGGGTCTTCTTATCCTTGGAACTTTTAAAAGGCCCAACCATATCAAGCCCCCAGACCGCAAATGGCCAAGTAATTGGAATCATCCTCAATTCTTGAGCCGGCACATGAGCCGTCGAGCAAACCTCTGGCAACCGTCACATTTACTGACCAAATCCTCTGCATCAGCATGAGCCGTCAGCTAATAAAAACAATGACGAAAAGCCTTGGCCACAAGGGATTTTGAGCCGGCATGATGGCCACAATCCCCCTTGTGAATTTCACGTAAAATTTCTTGACCTTCCTCAGGGGAAACACAACGCTGGAAAGTTCCAGTGACATTGCGACGATGTAGCTCGCCATTGATAATTATCATTGACTTAGACGGCCGGGTTATTTGTCTGGCCAAAGTTTCATCCTCAGGCAATTCTCCCCGGGTCATGTAAGCCAAGTATGGTACTGTCCAGTCTGGGGTAATGTGGAGAGCCGCCACCAACTGTGCCTCCGGGTCAGGAACAGCCAAGTCTTCCTCTGTAGGCAACTTAACAGAAGGGTTATGCAAAATGTCCAAGAAAGTATTAGGCGGCACCGGCTTTCGCTGAGAGCCCAGCCGGCTTAATGCTTCAGCCGCCTCGTTCTTCCTGCGATCGATGTGCTCTACTTGGTAACCCTGAAAATGTCCAGCAATGGCATCAACTTCGCGGCGATAAGCCGACATGAGAGGGTCCTTGGAATCCCACTTGCCTGACACTTGTTGGGCCACTAAATCTGAGTCGCCAAAGCACCTTACCTGGCTCAAGCTCATCTCCTTAGCCATCCGAAGACCATGGAGCAAGGCCGCGTACTCAGCCGCATTGTTAGTACAGGGAAACATCAACCGTAGCACATAGCAAAACTTGTCACCTCGAGGGGAAGTTAATACAACTCCAGCCCCCGAGCCCTCCAATTGCCTTGACCCGTCGAAGTGAATAGTCCAGTATGTATTATCCGGTTTCTCTTCAGGAACCTACAGCTCTGTCCAATCGTTGATGAAATCCACTAATGCTTGAGATTTGATAGCAGTGCGTGGCACGTATTTCAGACCATGAGGCCCAAGTTCTATAGCCCACTTAGCCACTCTTCCTGTGGCTTCTCTGTTTTGGATGATATCTCCTTGGGGAGCAGAACTAACCATAGTGATAGGGTGACCCTAGAAATAATGCTTAAGCTTCCAGCTTGCCATGAATACCCGATAAACAAGCTTCTGCCAATGTGGATACCATTGTTTGGACTCAATGAGTACTTCGCAGACGTAGTAAACCGGCCGCTGAACCGGATACTTCTTACCCGCTTCCTTATGCTCCACCACCACAGCCACACTGACGGCTCGTGTGTTAGCGGCTACATACAGCAATAAGGGCTCCTTGTCAAGAGGAGCAGCAAGGACTGGGGCTCAGCCAGTTGTCTCTTCAAATCCTCAAAAGCAACATTAGCAGCATCATTCCAGATAAAGTCATCTATTTTCTTCATCATCTGGTACAGTGGCATGGCCTTTTCACCCAAACGGCTTATAAACCGGCTCATAGCAGCGATGCGACCCGCCAGACGCTGGACGTCGTTTATGCACGCCGGCTTAGCCAGAGAGGTGATTTTTTTGATCTTTTCCGGGTTAGCTTCAATGCCTCTGTGAGAAACCAGAAAACCCAAGAGCTTGCCTGCGGGAACACCAAAAACACACTTGGCCGGGTTAAGCATCATCTTGTAAACCCGGAGATTATCAAAGGTTTCTCTAAGATCATCTACCAAGGTCTCCTTCTCCCTGGATTTAACCACGATATCATCCACATAGGCATGAACGTTGCGCCCAATCTGGTTATGAAGACAATTCTACACACAACGCTGGTAAGTCGCCTGTGCACTCTTGAGCCCAAAAGGCATAGACACATAACAGAAGGCTCCAAAGGGAGTGATGAACGTCGTCTTCTCCTGGTCCTTAACTGCCATTTTAATCTGATGGTATCCAGAATAAGCATCCAAAAAACATAAGCGCTCACAACCCGCCGTAGCATCAATAATTTGATCAATACGGGGAAGAGCAAAAGGATCAGCCGGACAAGCCTTGTTTAAATCCGTGTAGTCCACACACATCCGCCAGGTGCCGTTCTTCTTGAGCACGAGCACCGGGTTAGCTAACCATTCTGGATGAAAAACTTCAACAATAAACCCGGCCGCCAAGAGCCGGGCTACCTCCTCACCAATAGCTTTCCGCCTCTCCTCATTAAACCGCCAGAGGATTTGCCTGACCGGCTTAAATTTCGGATCAATATTGAGAGTGTGCTCAGCGAGTTCTCTAGGTACACCCGGCATGTCAGAAGGTTTCCATGCAAAAATGTCCCTGTTCTCACGGATGAACTCGATGAGCGTGCCTTCCTATTTCGGATCCAGATTGGCACTGATGCTGAACTGCTGAGATGAATCACCTGGAACAAAGTCAACAAGTTTAGTCTCATCAGCTGACTTAAATTTCATTACCGGCTCATGCTCCGTGGTTGGCTTTTTCAAAGACGTCATATCTGCCAGGTCAACATTGTCCTTGTAAAACTTCAACTCCTTTGTTGCACAAACAGATTCAGTGTAAGCCGCGTCCCCTTCCTCACACTCCAAGGCTATCCTTCGGCTGCCATGAACCGTAATGGTCCCATTGTGACCCGGCATCTTGAGCTGTAAATACACATAACACGGCCGTGCCATGAACTTGGCGTAAGCCGGCCGCCCAAATAAAGCATGATACGGACTTCTTATCTTAACCACCTCAAAGGTCAGTTTTTCCGCCCTCTAGTTGTACTCATCCCCAAAGGCCACTTCCAGCTCGATCTTACCGACTGGATATGCCGACTTGCCGGGCACCACGCCATGGAAAACAGTATTGGACTGGCTGAGGTTTTTATCAGTTAAACCCATACGATGGAAGGTCTCATAATAGAGGATGTTGATGCTGCTGCCTCCGTCCATGAGCACTTTAGTGAATTTATATCCCCCAACCCGAGGAGCCACCACCAAGGCCAGATGACCCGGATTATCAACCCGGGGAGGATGATCTTCCCTACTCCACACAATAGGCTGCTCAGACCATCTTAAATAGCGTGGAACCGCCGGCTCAACAGCATTCACAGCCCTTTTATGGAGCTTCTGCTCTCGCTTGCACAGACTGGTAGTAAACACATGATACTGCCCGCCATTGAGCTGCTTTGGATTGGTCTGGTATCCCCCTGCTGCTGCTCATGACCCTGGCCGGACTGCTGATTAAAGCCCCCTTGAATATTCTGAGAATTGGAATTTGAACCGCCGCCCGGGCCATGAAAGCCGCCGGCGCCTGAGCCGCCGCCCGGGCCACTGTTGCCATTGAAAGCATTGGAATTTTTAAAGGCCTTCATGATTGCGCAGTCCTTGCATAGATGAGTGGCCGGCTTTTCCCTAGAGCCATGCCTTGGACAAGGCTCATTCAACAACTGCTCAAGCGTCGGGCCTGACCCGCCGGCACGGGGAGGTGGTCTCCCCTTACACCGGTGGTTGTTACCCTGTGAATTGGCGTTGGCCACAAACTCCATACTGCCATCAGCCTTACGCGTGTTACCTCCCTGGTTCGCCGGGTTATGCTGGGGGCCCTTGCCATTGCCATTCCATTTTCCCTTCCCTGTCCTTTCATCATCCGACGCGGGATCCTTTTGGTACTATCAGAGTCGGCGTACTTGACCAGAGCCGTCATCAGCGTACCCATATCATTGCAATCGTGCTTGAGCCGCCCGAGCTTCATCTTCAGGGGCGCAAAACGACAATTCTGCTCTAACATTAAGACTGCAGAGCCGGCATCCATCTTATCAGATGAATGTATTATCTCTTTGACCCGGCGAACCCAATGGGTTGTAGACTCACCCTCCTCCTGCTTGCAGTTAGTCAAATCCACAATTGACATAGATTGCCTACATGTATCTTTGAAGTTTTGGATGAACCAGTCTTTTAGCTCAGCCCAAGACCCGATAGAGTTAGGTGGTAGTCCTTTCAACCAAGTGCGGGCAGTCCCATCTAACATCATGGTGAAGTACTTGGCCATTGCCGCTTCACTGACCTCCAGCAACTCCATAGCCATCTCCTAACTCTCGATCCATGCTCCGGGTTGCAAATCAGCCGTGTAATTAGGTACCTTCCTAGGCCCTTTGAAATCCTTGGGCAGACGTTCATTACGGAGAGCCGGCACCAGACAAGGAACACCTCCAGTCCTCGTAGGTATACCCGCGTCGATAGAAGCCGTCGGATAAGCCGGGAGTGGTTGGTAAGCCGTCAACTGAGGCGCCTGCTCCGCCTCTTGCCATGCTCAGTCTTGGTCTACCACGTTAAAGGCTCCATTATGAGCCGGGCCGTGGCCAGGAGGCAAGTCACAGCGTCGGACATTGCTTGAGCCAGTCGCTGAGACCATGTGCCTGCTATAACTCGGGCTCCGGCCTAGATGAGGGGTTGAATGAATCCTGTCCCGGCTATAATAATATGCCTCCTGTTGCGCCAGAGCCGTCTGAAGAAGTTCTCTGGCCCGGCGGGTTTCGACCGCCGTTGGAGAGTCGCCATCGATTGGGAGAGCCGCCAGTCATGCCGCCGCGGCGACCATGTTTTCCAACGGGTTGGCATAATGACCCGATGGTATTGGCAGGTACTGAGGCGGGGCAGCGTTCACCCGGGGAGGCCCCATCACTTGGGGCTGAATTGGCGTTCCAGCCCCGGACGCCGTGATCTCTGGCGGGTTACTAGGCCCTGCACCAGGCGTGTTGAAGAGGTTTCGAGGATCGTAAACCGGAGGGAGTCGAGATTGAGCCTTTTGATGCCTCCTCCTCATGATCTCATTGGACGCGTTCTGATCCATTGTGAGCCGGAAAGACTGCGCCTGAATCAGCTGAGTTTGGGCGTCGAGAGCCGCCCTCTCTGCAGCCATCCTGATCCCTTCCGCCGCCAGATCCTCCTTGGCTTTTTCTAGATCCAGCTTTAACTGTGCCACCTCCGCATCATGCTGTGCTTGATCTGCTGGGGCGACCGTGGCGGTTAACAGGGCCGTCATCTTGTCTGTGAGATCCATCAGCACCTGAGCCGGCGAGTGCATAGGGCCTCCTACCCCAGTGGCGGAGTTTTGAACAAGTTATGCGCCGGCCATGAAGATTCCAACCCGGCTCGGCGGCTCAAAGGGGTCCGGAATACTGTCACCATCGGAACAACCCCTAAGCCTGCCATCTTGAAGTTGATATAACGAGTTTGACTCATCTGTGGACGACTCACTGTCAGAGCGGGCGGCCGTCTCATCGCCAGATCCAGATCCTTCAGAGAGTCCTCCATGGACACATCCCATGAAAGCACGCTTCAAGGCAGGCAGAGCCCGGTGGGGTTGTGCACGCTGAGCCGTCTCGATGAGATCGGCGCAGAGGTCCGGCTCAGGGCCCGGCTCACCAATCTTGCCAATGCAGACATGGATTCCGCCGAAGGGGACCCGGTACCCGTACTCGATTGAGCCGGCGTCGGGGCCCCAGTTTGCATCGTCGAGGTAGAGCTTGCCGCGGCGACTCTTGGTCATCCGGCCCACAGCGTACCCCTTGAGCCCTTCGAAGCTGCCCTTCAAGAACTCAGATCCACCGTGCGCTAGCCCCACGGTGGGCGCCAACTGTCGTGGAATTATCACGGCAGATGTCCTCGTGCAAGGACTTAGTCGTGGAGCCATCGCAGCTAGGAAGCTTAAAGGGGTTAAGCAGGACATGGAACATGAGGATTATACTGGTTTGGCCCCTTACGGTGAAGGTAAAAGCCTACGTCCAGTTGAGGTGGTATTACTTAGGGTTTCGATGACCAGGGAGCTTAATCGCTATGCCTGGCTCTCGATCTGTTGTCCCTCGTCCTGAACCGCTGCCGGGTCATCCCTTTATATAGAGAGGTTGACGCCCCGCGGCCCTCAGAGTCCTGGCCGGCTTATAACAGTATCCGGCTCGGACGCTTAACTACTCTTGCCTTACATTACAAGTCTTGCCATAACGGCGGTTTATCACTACGGGCCTTAAGCCACCTCCGGGTCTTAAGCCCATTATTGATCCGCCATCCTCAAGCTTGGTACTGGGCTTCACATGATGATCATTATGAAGTAACCCGGCCCCTCCTGGGCGGGTGACTCTAATGGTTATATCCTCAACACATGCAGTGGATATCGTTATGTTCTTGCTTCACAGATGATTTGAGTAGATGCTGAGTATATTTGCTTGATGAAACACAAGTCTGAATTATTGAAAGGTTCAAGTAATTTCAGAGTGAAGTTGAAGATCGTTGTGACAAGAGGATAAAATGTCTGTGATATGATCATAGAGATGAATATCTGAGTTACGAGTTTGGCACACAATTAAGAAATTGTGGAAATTGTTTCACGACTAATACCGCCTGGAACACCATAGTGTGACGGTGTGTCCGAACATCATAACTACACCCTATTGGATATGGTGCATACCATGATGTCTCTTATCAAATTACCACTATAGCTTATGGGTTAGGCATTAGAGACAACCGCATTCACTTTAAATAGGGCACCAGGCAATTCCGTTGAGACGACACCGTATGAACTATGGTTTAGAGAAACCTAAGCTGTCGTTTCTTAAAAGTTTGGGGCTGCGACGCTTATGTGAAAAAGTTTCAGGCTGATAAGCTCGAACCCAAAGCAGATAAATGCATCTTCATAGAATACCCAAAACAGTTGGGTATACCTCCTATTTCAGATCTGGAAGCAAAAGTGATTGTTTCTAGAAACGGGTCCTTTCTCGAGGAAAAGTTTCTCTCGAAAGAATTGAGTGGGAGGATGGTGGAGACTTGATGAGGTTATTGAACCGTCACTTCAACTAGTGTGTAGCAGAGCACAAGAAGTTGTTCCTGTGGCACCTACACCAATTGAAGTGGAAGCTTATGATAGTGATCATGAAACTTCGGATCAAGTCACTACCAAACCTCGTAGGACGACAAGGATGCATGCTACTTCAGAGTGGTACGTAATCCTGTCTTGGAAGTCATGTTGCTAGACAACAATGAGCCTACGAGCTATGGAGAAGCGATGGTGGGCCCGGATTCCGACGAATGGCTCGAGGCCACAAAATCCGAGAGAGGATCCATGTATAAAACAAAGTATAGACTTTGGAAGAACTACTAGATGGTCGTAAGGCTGTTGGGTGCAGATGGATTTTAAAGGGAAGACAGACAATGATGGTAAGTATCACCATTAAGAAAGCTCGACTTGTCGTTAAGATGTTTTCCGACAAGTTCAAGTAATTGACTACGATGAGATTTTCTCACTCGTAGCGATGCTAAGAGTCTGTTGGAACTATATTAGCAGTTACTGCATTATTTATGAAATCTTGCAGATAGGATGTCAAAAACATTGTTTCCTTGATGATTTTCTTGAGGAAAGGTTGTATGTGATAAAACCAGATGGTTTTGTCAATCCTGAAAGATGCTAATAAGTATGCAAAGCTCCAGCAATCCTTCTAAGGACTGGAGTAAGCATCTCGGAGTTGGAATGTACGCTTTGATGAGATGATCAAAGATTTTGGGTTTATACAAAGTTTATGAGAAACTTGTATTTCCAAAGAAGTGAGTGGGAGCACTATAGAATTTCTGATGAGTATATGTTGTTGACATCGGAAATGATGTAGAATTTCTGAAAAGCATATAGGGTTATTTGAAAAGTGTTTTTCAATGGAAAACCTGGATTAAGCTACTTGAACATTGAGCATCAAGATCTATAAGGATAGATCAAAAACGCTTAATAGTACTTTCAAATGAATACATGCCGTGACAATATTTTGAAGGAGTTCAAAATAGATCAGCAAAGAAGGAGTTCTTGGCTGTGTTACAAGGTGAGAGTATTGAGTAAGACTCAAGACCTGACCACAGCAGAAGAGAGAGCAAGGACGAAGGTCGTCCCCTATGCTTTAGACATAGGCTCTACAGTATGCTATGCTGTGTACCGCACCTGAAGTGTGCCTTGCCATGAATTAGTCAAGGGGTACAAGAGTGATACAGGAATGGATCACATGACAGCGGTCGAACTTATCCTTAGTAATTAGTGGACTAAGGAATTTTCTCGATTATGGAGATGGTGAAAGAGTTCGTCGTAAAGGGTTACGTCGATGCAAACTTTGACACCAATCCGGATGACTCTGAGTAGTAAACCGGATTCGTATAGTAGAGCAGTTATTTGGAATAGCTCCAAATAGCGTGTGGTAGCTGCTTCTAGGAGAAGACATAGAGATTTCTAAAGCACACACGGATATGAAAGGTTCAGATCCGTTGACTAATAACCTCTCTCACAAGCGTGATATGATAAAAGACCACGGGTGTTGGATTCATCACAATCACATAGTGATGTGAACTAGATTATTTACTCTAGTGCAAGTGGGAGACTGTTGGAAATATGCCCTAGAGGCAATAATAAAATGGTTATTATTGTATTTCCTTGTTCATGATAATTGTCTATTGTTCATGCTATAATTGTATTAACTGGAAACCGTAATACATGTGTGAATACATAGACCACAACATGTCCCTAGTAAGCCTCTAGTTGACTAGCTCATTGATCAATAGATGTTTATGGTTTCCTAACCATGGACATTGGATGTCCTTTATAACGGGGTCACATCATTAGGAGAATGATGTGATGGACAAGACCCAATCCTAAGCATAGCACAAGATCGTGTAGTTCGTTTGCTAAGAGCTTTTCTAATGTCAAGTATCGTTTCCTTAGACCATGAGATTGTGCAACTCCCGGATACCGTAGGAATGCTTTGGGTGTACCAAACGTCACAACGTAACTGGGTGGCTATAAAGGTACACTACAGGTATCTCCGAAAGTGTCTGTTGGGTTGGCACGAATCGAGATTGGGATTTGTCACTCCGTATGACGGAGAGGTATCTTTGGGCCCACTCGGTAATGCATCATCATAATGAGCTCAATGTGACCAAGTGGTTGGTCATGGGATCATGCATTACAGTACGAGTAAAGTGACTTGTCGGTAACAAGATTGAACGAGGTATTGGGATACCGACGATCAAATCTCGGGCAAGTAACATACCGATAGACAAAGGGAATTGTATATGGGATTGATTGAATCCTCGACATCGTGGTTCATCCGATGAGATCATCGAGGAGCAAGTGGGAGCCAACATGGGTATCCAGATCCCGCTATTGGTTATTGACCGGAGAGTCATCTCGGTCATGTCTACGTGTCTCCCGAACCCGTAGGGTCTAGACACTTAAGGTTCGGTGACGCTAGGGTTGTAGAGATATTAGTATGCGGTAACCCGAAAGTTGTTCGGAGTCCCGGATGAGATCTCAGACATCACGAGGAGTTCCGGAATGGTCCGGAGGTAAAGATTTGTATATAGGAAGTCCAGTTTCGGCCACCGGGAAAGTTTCGGGGGTCACCGGTATTGTACCGGGACCACCGGAAGGGTCCCGGGGGTCCACCGGGTGGGGCCACCTATCCCGGAGGGCCTCATGGGCTGAAGTGGGAAGGGAACCATCCCCTGGTGGGCTGGTGCGCCCCCCATGGGCCTCCCCCTGCGCCTAGGGTTGGAAACCCTGGGGGTGGGGGGCGCCCCACCTGACTTGGGGGGCAAGTTTCCCCCCTGGCCGCCGCCCCCCCTTGAGATTGGATCTCTAGGGCCGGCGCCCCCCACCACAGGGCCCCTATATAAAGAGGGGGGAGGGAGGGCTGTGCAACCTAGCCCCTGGCGCCTCCCTCTCCCCCCGTAACACCTCTCCCTCTCGCTGAGCTTGGCGAAGCCCTGCCGAGATCCCCGCTGCTTCCACCACCACGCCATCGTGCTGCTGGATCTCCATCAACCTCTCCTTCCCCCTTGCTGGATCAAGAAGGAGGAGACGTCTCTCCCAACCGTACGTGTGTTGAACGCGGAGGTGTCGTCCGTTTGGCGCTAGGATCATCGGTGATTTGGATCACGACGAGTACGACTCCATCAACCCCGTTCTCTTGAACGCTTCCGCTCGCGATCTACAAGGGTATGTAGATGCACTCCTTCCCTCTCGTTGCTAGTAAACTCCATAGATTGATCTTGGTGATGCGTAGAAAATTTTGAATTTCTTCTACGTTCCCCAACATATGCCTCCTCACCGGCCAGTTGAGTTCGTTATCGATCTTGAGCCTGGCACTGAACCCGTTTGCAAGCGTCCTTACAAGCTTGGACCCAAGGAGCTGAAGGAATTGAAGAAACAGCTCGATGAACAAGAGCATCTGGGTTTGATCAGACCGAGTTCATCTCCGTGGGGTTGTGGTGTTCTTTTTGTCCAGAAGAAGGATGGCATGGACCGACTTTGTGTCGACTACCGTCCATTGAACAAGAAGACAATTAAGAACAAGTATCCACTTCCCAACATCAATGAGCGATTCAAGCAACTTAAAGGTGCTAAAGTATTCTCCAAGCTTGACCTTCGAATGGGTTATCATCAGATTCGCATTCGTGAAGAAGATATTCCCAAGACAGCATTCAGAACAAGCTTTGGTTCTTATGAATATACTGTCATGTCTTTCGGCCTTGTCAATGCTCCTCCAACATTCTCTCGGATGATGAATTTCATCTTCAACCCCTATACCAATGAATTCGTCCTGGTGTATCTCGATGATATCTTGGTCTTCTCCAAGAATAAGAAGGATCATGCCAAACATTTGCGATTGGTGCTCGACAAGCTCAGAGAGTATCAATTCTATGCGAAGTTTTCCAAATGTGAGTTTTGGCTTGATGAAGTTCTTTACCTTGGTCATATCATCTCTGCCAAGGGCATCACTGTTAATCCTAAGAAGGTGTCTGCAATTGTGAATTGGGAACCTCCTCAGAATGTCAAGCAGCTCCGCAGTTTCCTTGGTCTTGCAAGCTATTGCCGAAGATTCGTTGAGAATTTCTCTAAGATTGCAAAGCCTCTTTCCAACCTCCTCCAGAAGCATGTGAAGTATGTCTGGACTCCTGAGTGTGACGTTGCTTTCAACACTCTCAAAGAGAAACTCGTCACAGCTCCTGTCTTAACTCCTCCTGACGAATCCAAGCCATTTGAAGTTTTCTGTGATGCTTCTCTTCAAGGTCTCGGTGATGTGTTAATGCAAGAGAAGAAAGTTGTGGCCTATACCTCTCGTCAGTTGAAGCCCAACGAAAAGAACTACCCCACTCACGATCTTGAGTTGGCGGCAGTTGTCCATGCATTAATAACATGGAGACATCTCTTGTTGGGAAGAAAAGTGGACATATTCACCGATCACAAGAGTCTCAAGTATATCTTCGCTCAGCCCAACCTCAACCTCAGGCAAACTCGATGGGTCGAAATGATTCAAGAGTACAATCCGAGTATTCAATATACTCCAGGCAAGGCCAATGTCATTGCAGATGCTTTGAGCAGGAAGGCTTATTGCAACAGCTTAATTCTCAAGCCATTCCAACCGGATCTTTGTGAAGCTTTCCGCAAGTTGAATCTCCAAGTTGTTCCTCAATGCTTTCTTGCCAACCTCATAGTCTCTCCTACTTTGGAAGATCACATTCGTGAGGCACAACTCCTGGATACCATGGTGAAGAATGTGAAACGTGGTATTGTCAAGGTTCTTTCCAAATACAAGTGCTATCGCATTGATGACAGAGACACTTTATTCTTCGAGGACCGGATAGTGGTTCCTAAAGGTGATCTAAGGAAAGTCATTATGAACGAGGCACACAATTCTCTTCTTTCCATTCATCCTGGAAGTACGAAGATGTACCATGACCTCAAGCAGTCGTATTCGTGGACTCGAATGAAGCGAGAAATCGCTCAGTTCGTGAATGAATGTGATGTCTGTCGAAGAGTGAAAGCAGAACACCAACGACTAGCTGGTCTCCTCCAACCTCTTGCTATCCCAGAATGGAAGTTTGATCATATTGAAATGGACTTCGTGACTGGATTTCCCAAGTCCAAGCACGGAAATGATGCTATCTTCGTTGTCATCGACAAGCTTACAAAAGTGGCGCATTTCCTTCCAATCAAAGAATCTATCACAGCAGCTCAGTTGGCAGAGCTATACACCTCCAGGATTGTCTCCTTGCACGGCATTCCGCAATTGATATCTTTAGATCGTGGAAGGATCTTCACTTCTATGTTCTGGGACTCCTTTCAGAAGGCCATGGGCACCAACATTCGCTTCAGCACAGCTTTCCATCCTCAAACTAGTGGCCAAGTCAAGCGAGTCAATCAAATCCTTGAAGATATGCTCAGGGCCTATGTCATTTCATTTGGCATGAAGTGGGAAGATTGTCTTCCATATGTTGAGTTCTCCTACAACAACAACTTCCAAGCGAGTTCGGGCAAGGCCCCATTCGAGATTCTATATGGCAGAAAGTGCCGTACTCCTCTCAATTGGTCAGAGACTGGTGAACACCAACTTCTTGGCAACGACTTGATCATAGAAGCCGAACAAATGTGTAAAGTCATCCATGAAAATCTCAAAGCCGCACAATCGCGCCAGAAGAGTTACTATGATAGTAAGCACCGTGATGTGGCTTTCGAGATCGGAGACCATGTCTACCTCCACGTCTCTCCAATGAAAGGCACTCGTCGCTTCGGTATCAAAGGGAAGCTTGCCCCTAGATACGTGGGTCCTTTCAAGATCATTGGCAAAAGAGGCGACCTCGCCTATCAACTTGAGCTTCCCTCCAACTTCGCGAACGTGCACGATGTGTTCCACGTGTCACAGCTTCGCAAGTGCTTCAAGACGCTTGAGCGCACCATCAACTTCGAAGAGATTGATCTCCAAGAAGATCTGTCTTATCATGAGCACCCCGTTGCTATTCTTGAGGAAACTGAGCGCAAGACTCGCAACAAGTCAATCAAATTCCTGAAAGTGAAGTGGTCGCACCATTCCGACCGAGAAGCCACCTGGGAGCGCGAGGACCACCTCCGTTCCGAATATCCGAAGTTCTTTCAGTCCTAGATCTCGGGACGAATCCTCTCGTAGTGGTGGAGTGTTGTAACACCCCGGATGTAACTTTCCATATTAGTAACTCCAACTCTTGCCATTTTCGGCTATGTGTTATGATATTCCCTCCGTGGTTGGGTTTTGTCTTTCGTTTTGCATTTTGTTCATGTCATGCATCTCATATCATGTCATCATGCGCATCTCATTTGCATACGTGTTCGTCTCATGCATCCGAGCATTTTTCCCGTTGTCCGTTTTGCAATCCGACACTCCCACATGCACCGGCGCACCCCTCTTGTCTCTTTTCGTGAGCGGGTGTTAAACGTTCTCGGAATGGACTGAGGTTTGTCAAGTGGCCTTGGTATACCACTGGTAGACCACCTGTCAAGTTTCGTTCCATTTGGAGGTCGTTTGATACTCCAACGGTTAACCGGGTAACCGCAAAGGCCTATTGTGTGTTGGAGCCCAACACCCCTCCGAAACAGCCCACTAACCCAGCAAACCCCCCTCCATGCTCTCCGTCGTTCGATCACGATCGTGTGGGCGAAAACCGCACTCCATTTGGAGTCTCCTAGCTCCCTCTACCTATAAATAAGTGATCCTCCCGGAATTCTCGCGCAGATCAAACCCTAGCCCCACTCCCTCCGCGCGCCGGACACGTCCAGTCCGGCCGGACAAATCGCCGCCGCCGCCCTCGCCCAATCAGACGCCGCCACCTGTCCCGCGCCCACTTTCCCGCACCGCCGCGCCCCGGCCCGCCCGCGCCCTCCCGCGTACGCCGCCGCCCCCG
>NC_057802.1:97987251-97991476 GCF_018294505.1 Triticum aestivum
GTGCCTCCTCGCCGCCCCGCGCCTCCTCCAGTGAGGTCCGGCCCGGATCCGGCACCCCCCCTCGCAGGCCCCCGCTCCGGCGACTTCTCCTTCCCCTCTCCGGCAAGAACTCCGGCGAGCTCGCCCACCTCGGTTCGCGTGGGTGCCCGATCCAGATCTGGAGAGGTTGACCTTCCACCCCCTCGTTTTCTGCTAAGTCCCGAGGATGTACAGAGGTGTATGCCATGTATTTTTGTGATCTATGTGGTGACTAGCACAAGCATGCAAACTAGACTTCGTGATGTTTCTGTTTTCAAAGACTTAGAATTTTGCTGTCTTTACCTGCTGATATTTTTTATGCCATGTAAACTTGATGCTACAGTGAGATCCATGCTTATTTTGAGATACTTCAGTAAGGATGTTTTGAACATATGGTTATGCTCTATCCATCCATGCCCCTGTTTGCAATTATGGAGTGCCATAGCATGTCTTAATCTTGCTCTACTTCTGCTATAAAGTGTTTCTAGAAGATTGTTAACATGATATTCAATTTTTCCTAGGTTGTTGTAGTTGATCCATACATGCTATGACTTTGCTCTTGCCATGGCTAGCTTCATAAACATGCCATCTTGCTGTAGGTATGCTTTTTTTGTCATGCATTGCTTTGTGATGAGTGCATCGAGCTAACAAATATGCCTTCATAATGCTGTGAATGCCATGCCTTGTTTGGCTCATGTCTGAAACCTGTTAACGAAACTTGCTATCTCTACATGGGTGCCATCATATCTTTTGTACCTTTTTGGCTCATGGTCAGTAAGGGACTTTTGTTCTATGCATTTAGTAGATTCATGCCACGCCTTGTTTTGCTATGATAAGTTCTTGTAGCATGTGTTTTGCTTGCTCTGACCAATGCTACCTGATGCTGTTTCAGCCATGTCCAGTATTTTCTCTAAGTCTGTTAAACTGATATCTTTTGCACTTTTGCCATGCTTGTTTGAACCTGTGATTGTGTGATCTAGCCGTAGCTCATTGTTCATCTTTTGTCAAGCATCTCCTGTAGATTACTGCCATATGCTTTATTGCTATGTTGGGGTGCTGTAGCATAGTTACTTGATGCATTCTAAGTGCTATCATGCTGTTAATCGCAGATTCGTGTCATTCTTATTTTGCTTGCCATTTGCAAACCGTGCATCCGTTTCCGGTGATCTTTATATCGATTTCGACCGAAATCATCTCATCTTTCCAGTGGCATAGTTGGTTTGCCAAGTTACTGCCTTGTTAATCCTTTTTCTTCCGGAGCACGCATACGCATCGCATATCATATCTCGCATATCATGCATGTATTGCATCATGTTGCTTGTGCATTTCCCGTGATTGATTGTGGTTTCATTGCTTGTGTTCTTGCTGTGGGTAGAGCCGGGAGACGAGTTCATGAACGAGGAACCTGTGGAGTACGCTTATGAGGATCAAGCTTTCGACAACTCTGAGAACCTTGCAGGCAAGATGACCATACCCTTGAAATCACTTCTATCTTTGCTTTGCTAGTTGTTCGCTCTATTGCTATGCTGCGCTACCTGCCACTTGCTATATCATGCCTCCCATATTGCCATGTCAAGCCTCTAACCATCCTTTCCTAGCAAACCGTTGTTTGGCTAAGTTACCGCTTTTGCTCAGCCCTTCTTATAGCGTTGCTAGTTGCAATTGAGGTTGAAGTTGGTTCCATGTTGGAACATGGATATTTTGGAATATCACAATATCTCTTATTTAATTAATGCATCTATATATTTGGTAAAGGGTGGAAGGCTCGGCCTTATGCCTGGTGTTTTGTTCCACTCTTGCCGCCTAGTTTCTGTCATACCGGTATTATGTTCCTTGAGTTTGCGTTCCTTACGCGGTTGGGTGATTTATGGGACCCCCTTGACAGTTCGCCTTGAATAAAACTCCTCCAGCAAGGCCCAACTTTGGTTTTACCATTTGCCACCTAAGCCTTTTTCCCTTGGGTTTTCGCGAGCCCGAGGGTCATCTTTATTCTAAACCCCCGGGCCAGTGCTCCTTTGAGTATTGGTCCAACCTGTCAGTCGCCGGTGGCCACCAGGGGCAACTCTGGGCTCGCATATCGGAAGCTTGGACAATCCGGTGTGCCCTGAGAACAAGATATGTGCAGATCCTATCGGGATTTGTCGGCACATTCGGCCCGCTTTGCTGGTCTTTTTTTACCATTGTCAAAATGTCTTGTAAACTGGGATTCTGAGACTGATCGGGTCTTCCCGGGAGAAGGTTTATCCTTCGTTGACCGTGAGAGCTTATAATGGGCTAAGTTGGGACACCCCTGCAGGGAATTATCTTTCGAAAGCCGTGCCCGCGGTTATGAGGCAGATGGGAATTTGTTAATGTCCGGTTGTAGAGAACTTGACACTTGACTTAATTAAAATACATCAACCGTGTGCGTAGCCGTGATGGTCTCTTTTCGGCGGAGTCCGGGATGTGAACACGGTTCGGGTTATGCATGAACGTAAGTAGTTTCAGGATCACTTCTTGATCATTTCTAGCTTCGCGACCGTTGCGTTGCTTCTCTTCTCGCTCTCATTTGCGTATGTTAGCCACCATATATGCTTAGTGCCTGCTGCAGCTCCACCTCATTACACCATCCTTTCCTATAAGCTTAAATAGTCTTGATCTCGCGGGTGCGAGATTGCTGGGTCCTCGTGACTCTCAGATTCTACCAAAACAGTTGCAGGTGCCGACGATGCCAGTGCAGATGACGCAACCGAGCTCAAGTGGGAGTTCGACGAGGAACGTGGTTGTTACTATGTTTCTTTTCCTGATGATCAGTAGTGGAGCCCAGTTGGGACGATCGGGGATCTAGCATTTGAGGTTATCTTTTTTTCATTTGGATTTGACTGTAGTCGGTCTATGTGTGGACGTTGGATGATGTATGAATTAATTTTATGTATTGTGTGAAGTGGCGATTGTAAGCCAACTCTCTTTATCCCATTCTTGTTCATTACATGGGATTGTGTGAAGATGACCCTTCTTGCGACAAAACCACAATGCGGTTATGCCTCTAAGTCGTGCCTCGACACGTGGGAGATATAGCCGCATCGTGGGTGTTACACCAAGCATGAAACTAAGGACGCAAGGAAAAATCAAGTGGAACAGAGAAATGTTGAGTTAACCCAGCAAGACGTGCAAGAGAAGAAGGATCGGGCTTCTGCCCGAAAGTAAAAGGAGAGGAAGTCTGTTTCTACTCAAGCCTCAAGAAAGAAATCTGTTGCAAGAAAATCTAAGAAGGCAGTTTCTGCTTCTGAGTCCTCCGATGAAGATGCTCCCGAAGAAATACCGATGTATGATTAGCGAGCTCTTCTTGACAAGCCATACCAAACACCCTCTCCAGCAAAAGTTTTGCCTCCTATGAGATCATCGCCAAGGCTTGCCCCCGTGGTATGAGATAAACCTTCAGGTTCTGCTGCCACATCTGCAAAGAGAAAGCTTTTGCCCGAAGATAAAGCTTTTGCTTCTGTTAAGAAAGCCAAATCAAGGTTCTTGCCTGCACAGAGGAGCTGAAGTATTGTAACATCCCAAATTTTCAATTTGGTATGTTATACATAGATCATCATTGCATATCATGTTTTATTGCATTTTGACAAATCCTCGATAAATCCTAAGCAACTCAAGGACCCTCGGAGGGAGTTGGGGATTTTCTCGAATTTTCATATTTGATTTACATCAAAAAAATAAGACGAGGATTTTGGTTTTAATTATTTTTCTCTCCGGAAAAATATTTCTTTTTTGAAAAATAAACGAGAGGAGAAAATATGACTTCTCCAAAACAAGTGAAATACTGGAGGAAAAATGTTAAAATCTTTATTTGGATTTTATTTGCAATTTTATTGCATTAAAAATATTGTATGTTTTCAAAATATTTATTTTGTGTTAAAAAAATGTTCACCCTATTCTAGATTTTCTAACTAGACGGGGGAAATATATTTCATATTTTTCTGATTTTTATTTATTTTTCTGTGAATTATTTTCTGCAGATCTTATTAAAAAAACGCGCGACGCCCGCTGGGCCAGAGCCCAGCCGAGCGCCGGCCCACCCCGCGCCCGTCTCCTCCCTGGAGACCGAGCGGACCACGCCGCCGCCGCCGAGTCCGGCACCCGCCGGCCGCCCCCTCCCCCAAGCTACCTCTAGCCCCCCCCCGTTAAAAACCCCCCCTCTCTCTCTCCCCTCAACTCGCTCGCCGCC
>NC_057802.1:97991908-97999925 GCF_018294505.1 Triticum aestivum
GGTACTGCCGCACCCCGCCGTTGCCGGTTTTCTTTTAAAAAAACCCTTCGTTTTAAAAAAAACCCTAGATTGGTTTTTTTTCAGTTTTATTATTTTGCGAGCGTTCACCGAACCGTTCGTTTTAACGAACGCGTTCGTCGGTTTTTCTCTGTTAACGAACGTCCGTTCTTTAACCGTTCGTCCGTTTTTCTTTTTCGTCAGATTTTTTTGCGATTTTCTCAGATTCGATTTCCGATCGAATATTCGATTCTGTTTAACTTCTCGCTCGTTTATCGGAATCAGGCGATTCAAGCGCCTAGAGTTTTGTCTCGAAATTCTCTTTCCGTTTAACTTACTCAAACAAATTTTTGCTACAGTAAAATTTGACCTAGATCCAGCTTAGCAAACGAAGCTTCTTTCTTTCACCGTTTGACTTTCGTTGCTTCTTTCGAGTTGATTCTTTTTGCAAACCGGAGTTCTTAAGTTGAACTTTCTGGTTGGATCATTCATTCGAGTTTGACCTGTGCATTAGATGAGTACTGATTGTATGCTTGTTTGTTTGCGATAGAGTACCCGGAGTGTGCCGCTTGTTACTTCGACTCGTTAGGTTTTGCGGATCATCAGCAAGGCAAGTAACACTTTGATCATACTTTTCATACCCAGTTTTATTGCATTAGATCTATTTTCCTCAAACACTTGCATGATTAGGATCTAATTAAATTGTGGGAACTGGGAAGTAGTTGAGGTAGTACCTATTACCTGTTCTTTTATCAAACCCTTGGGAGTTACTTCTACGTTGCTTTTATTATTGCCATGCTATGCTCGTAGACGTGGATGGGTTTGAGTGATATTCATGACAGATGTGAGATGTTTATTAATAGTTCAACCTAAGGTGGCAACTAAAACTCACATCTGGGTGGATTGAGGGACCTGGAGAACCCAGTGTTGTCTGTTTGTATAAGGACCGCCACCCAGGCTCAAAGGGATCATAAGATTATTCATGCTAGAAACTTCCGTGTGCAGCCACAAGCTATTATGGGCTCTAGCATAGTTTGAGTAGGTTACAAGATCTCTTGAAGAGGTGGACTAGAAGATGTAGGGGAAAGTAGGTGTACCGGTCCATCCAGAGTAGAGAGTGATTTTTTCTGAAAGACTGTGTCTCGGTCATCCGTTTCTCAAACATCATGCAGTGCGAGAATTAAGCGGAGGCGATCGAGTCTTGTGGGGAAAAGTGCGCAAACCTCTGCAGAGTGTACAAACTGATCATGATTAGCCGTGTCCCCGGTTATGGACAACTTGAGTATCTAGTACTTGGATTATCATTTGAATCTCATCACTATGTTACTTTTAATTAATTTTGTTGGGTTAATGATGACACTTAATTGGGATTGAGTTGGAGGTACCTTCTCAATGTTTCACAACCACCATGATAGTTAAACAAAATTTATTCCTTTGAAGTAGGATAAAATTGGCTTTTCGCAAAACTGTAACCATAGAGCTTTCCACCAGCCATATATGCATGTAGTATAGCATTGTTATTGTTCATTGCTCTGTATGTGTTACATTGCCAGCATATTCTATGTGCTGACCCATTTTCGGGCTGCAACGTTTCATGTTGCAGACTTTTCAGACGACGAGTAAGGTGCCTTAGGTCGTGGTCTTATACTAAGTGATGCCGCTGGAGTTGATGGACTCACTTATCTTCCAAGTCTTCCGCTGTTATCGTTATTAGATGGCCTTAAGCCATGTTTATCATACTTAATCTCTTTGGAGATATTCGATGTAATAAGTGTGTGATTGCTACTCTGTTATAAATCCTCCATTTGTACTGTGCGTGTCAGCATTACTGATCCAGGGATGACACTGGTGCACAGCAGCACAGACCATTGGAGGTCTGGTTGCTACAAAGTTGGTATCAGAGCACACGCTGACTGTAGGACACGACCACTAAGCTTAAGCCCTAGAAAGCTTCTCTCTTCTCATTTCTGACCCCTCTCCTTTTACTACTCTTTTAGGAATGGCGAATGCAAGGAGCAAGTTCATGCAACCAGATGAAGACACGCCATTTGGACGACACTTGAAGGAAGTCACCAAGTACTTGAACATAGGAATACCCAGCATCACCGGAACCTATAACGCCACATTACCTGAAGAGGAGAGCTGGAAGATTCAAGTTATCATTCCAGGAAGGACGTTTGTGCCAGTTACTGAACCCATAAGATTGGTTTTCGAAGCACCAACTTGGAGTTTAGGGAAGAGCATGGCCGCACACATCGCCATGGGACGCATTGGAGAAGTCTACCACCAGGAGCTTAAGGATACAATTTATCAGATTTGTGGACGCCGAGACGCACAATGGGAGATGATCAGAACCAAGAAGGATGGATCAATTGCAGCTTTCATCCAGGAGCAGAACCAACATATTCGTCGCCAGGAGAACCAGATGTGCACGGACAAGGAAGAACTGAAGAAGGCATTAACGAAGATCAAAGAGCTCCAAGAAGAACTCAAGGCTACACGCGAAGATTATTTGGAAGAAATCAACGCACTAGTAGGGAAGAATGACGACCTGGAGAAGAAGATTGGAGTATTCATGGGAAATCCAGTGCCAAAAGCCGAAGTCGACGAATGCACTTGTCCTGCTAACTACATCATCATCGACGACACCGACTCAGAACCAAGTGAAGACGACTGGGTTGATGAAGCTTGAGCAGACATCATGGAGTCTTCAACGGATCAGAATTTCTAGTAGACCACCATATCAGTAGTAGTTTTCCCCCATTTAATAGTATAGTTCAAGCACTTTGTAACGCTAGTTAGATCGATTGTTTTGCCTTGTTTGAATTGATTGAGTGATATTGATTGAATTTGTCTCATGAGCATATGGGTAGTGTTTTCTCTCTAGACCTCATTCTATTCTTAATTCTCATCTTTTCTAAACCTATCAGATGCCTCCAAGACGTGACACCGGATTTGTTTTCCCGCCAGAGATCACCCAGTTGATTCGGCAACAGAATGCCCTGATGCAAGTGTTAGTGCAGAACCAAGGCAACAACAACAACAACCCACCGCCACCGCCACCTGTTGATCACTTAGCCCGTTTCTTAAGGCTAAGCCCGCCGGTGTTTTCTAGTAGCACCGAGCCGATTGTAGCAGATGATTGGCTCCGCAAAGTTGGAAGGGAGTTGACCACTGCAGGATGCACAGATGCGGAAAGAGTGCGTTTTGCTGCACATCAGCTAGATGGACCCGCAGCATCATGGTGGGAGAATTATACAGCCACGCACCCCATTGACACTGTCACATGGGACCAGTTTCAGCAAGCTTTCCGTACAGCTCATGTTTCAGCAGGAGCTATGGCTATGAAGAAGCGTGAGTTTCGCAACCTACGCCAAGGAGGACGCACCGTAGGCCAGTATGTGGAGGAATTCAGTAAGTTAGCACGTTATGCACCAGATGACGTTGCTACAGATACTGCCAAGCAGGAGAAATTTTTGGAAGGACTGAATGATGAACTGAGTATGCAGTTGATGGTAGCAACCTTCAACAACTACCAGGAGCTGGTAGATAGAGCTCTCATGATTGAAGGGAAGCTACAGCAGATTGAAAACCGCAAGAGGAAGTATGGACAAGGGAAGTATAACTCAGGAGCTCAGCAGAAGCCTCGATTTACCCCGAAGCCGGGAGGACAGTTTCAGCATACCCATGGAGGAGGTAGTTCGCACAACCATAATGGCTCCAAGAATGGTAATGGGAATGGAGGAAGCAATGGACAAAACCGTACCAACCCATCTACCCCAACCAAGAGAGATCTAAGCCACATTACTTGTTTCAAGTGCCAGAAGACTGGTCATTATGCAACTGATTGTCCTGAAGCCCAAAATGGAAATGGCAATGGAAGCTCTGGGAAGAAGCCGAACCCGTTCAACAAAGGACATGTGAACCACGTGAGCGTGGAGGAGGTTGAAGCTCGGCCTGATGCAGTAATAGGTAAGTTTTTGGTTAAGTCATTTACTGCAACCGTTCTTTTCGATACTGGTGCATCGCATTCATACATATCAAGGGGATTCGTGAATAAGTTTAAGATGTCCACCCAAGTTCTCAAAACCCCTATGTTAGTAACCTCGCCAGGAGCAGAGTATATGGCAACCCAAGGATGTTTTCAGATACCATTGGCCATTGGAAGGCATGTTTTCCCCTCAGACCTCATTGTTTTGGAATCGCAAGGTCTGGATGGGATTTTGGGAATGGATTGGCTATCGTTGTATGGAGGGAACATCGATTGTGCCAGCAAGACGATTTTGCTTACCACCCCGGAAGGAAAAAGGATCAAGTATGTATCCCGGCATGTGCCGAAGAGGACTCAAGTAAATTCCTTATCAGGAGTTGTACAGGAGGAAGTACCAGTGGTGAAGGATTATCCGGATGTATTTCCAGAAGTGTTGCCAGGCATGCCACCGGATAGAGACATTGAGTTCTTGATTGAACTTTTGCCAGGCACAGGGCCAATATCTAAGAGACCGTACAGGATGCCCGCAAAGGATTTGGAGGAAATTATGAAGCAGATCAAGGAGTTACTGGATAAAGGCTATATTCGCCCAAGTTCGTCACCTTGGGGATCACCAGTACTTCTAGTGGAGAAGAAAGATGGATCGCTGAGGATGGTTGTTGATTACCGAGGATTGAATGAAGTGACCATCAAGAACAAGTACCCACTGCCGATGATCAATGATTTGTTTGACCGCCTACAAGGAGCTAAAGTATTTTCCAAGATCGATCTACGATCAGGATACCATCAGTTAAAGATTCGAGAGCAGGATATACCTAAGACGGCATATACCACCAGATATGGATTGTATGAGTATACCGTTATGTCATTTGGACTGACTAACGCACCTGCCTATTTCATGAACCTGATGAACAAAGTGTTTATGGAGTTTTTGGATAAGTTCGTCGTGGTGTTCATTGGTGATATTTTAATCTTTTCCAAGGATGAAGAAGAGCATGAGGAGCATTTACGATTGGTACTTGAGAAGCTCAGAGAACATCAGCTATACGCCAAGTTCAGGAAATGTGAGTTTTGGCTGAAGGAAGTTGGATTCCTTGGACATGTTATTTCTGGAGAAGGAATAGCAGTAGACCCTGCCAAGGCTGACACAGTGACAAGTTGGGAATCACCCACGATAGTTGGAGAAATCCGGAGTTTTCTTGGACTCGCAGGATACTACCGGAGATTCATCGAAAATTTCTCAAGGATTGCTAAACCCATGACTGAGCTGTTGAAGAAGGACACCAAATTCAATTGGACTGAAGAATGTGAAGCTAGTTTCCAAGAGTTGAAGAAACGATTGGTTACCTCACCAGTGTTGATTCTGCCAGATCAACGCAAGGACTACGAAGTTTATTGCGACGCTTCTCGTCGAGGACTTGGAGCAGTGCTTATGCAGGAAGGAAGAGTTGTGTCATATGCTTCACGACAACTTAAACCCCATGAGAAGAATTGTGCTACGCACGATTTGGAATTAGCAGCCGTGGTGCATGCATTGAAGACATGGAGACATTTTCTCATCGGAAACCATTGTGAGGTGTATACGGATCACAAGAGTTTGAAGTATATTTTCACGCAGAAGGAGTTAAATCTCAGACAGAGGAGATGGCTGGAGCTCATTAAAGACTATGATATGAGATTGCATTATCACCCAGGAAAGGCTAACATAGTAGCAGACGCGTTGAGCCGCAAGAGTCATATCAACACTCTCATGACAGGAGAGTTACCTCAGGGTTAGCCGAGGACCTTCGCGAGCTATGTTTGGAGATAGTCCCAAGAGGCTATTTAGCGACATTGGAGATTCAGTCTACCTTGATGGAAAGGATCAGAGAAGCTCAGAAGACACACAAGGAGATTGAAGAGATAAAGGAGAAGATGAGCAAAGGAAAAGCCAAGGGATTTCGTGAGGATGAGCACGATACCTTATGGTTTGAGGACCGCGTATATGTGCCAAATGATCCGGAGATCAGGAAGTTGATTTTGCAGGAAGCCCATGATTCACCGTACTCGATTCACCCAGGGAATACCTAGATGTATTTGGATTTGAAGAATACTTTCTGGTGGACCGGAATGAAGAAGGATATTGCGGAATATGTAGCAGTTTGTGATGTGTGTCAGAGAGTGAAGGCAGAGCATCAGAAGCCAGCAGGATTGCTACAACCATTGCCGATACCCGAATGGAAGTGGGATAAAATAGGCGTGGATTTTATTACAGGATTACCCAGGACTCGTTCAGGCTATGACTCAATATGGGTTGTAGTCGACCGATTGACGAAAGTGGCTCATTTCATTCCAGTGAAGACCACTTACACCAGTGCTAAGTTGGCAAAGATATACATGACCAGGATCGTATGTTTGCATGGAGTTCCGAGGACCATTGTATCAGACAGAGGAACCCAATTTACCTCGAAGTTTTGGAAGCAGTGACATGAAACATTGGGAACCAAGCTGGAATTCAGTACAGCTTTTCACCCGCAGACAGATGGACAGACCGAGAGAGTCAACCAGATTTTGGAGGACATGTTGAGAGCATGTGCACTAGATTATGGATCTAGTTGGGACGATAATTTGCCATATGCAGAGTTTTCATATAACAACAGTTATCAGACCAGTTTGAAGATGGCCCCTTTCGAAGCTTTGTACGGAAGGAGGTGTAGAACACCGTTGTTATGGGACGAAGTTGGAGACCGTCAGTTGTTTGGACCAGATTTGATTAAGGAGTCTGAACAGAAAGTGAGGTTGATTCGCGATAGGCTCAAGGTAGCCCAGTCCAGGCAGAAGAGTTATGCTGATTCTAAACGAAAGGAGACAGTTCACGAAGTCGGAGACAGAGTGTATCTTCGAGTATCACCACTTCGAGGAGTGAAGCGCTTTGGAGTTAAGGGAAAGTTAGCGCCCCGTTTTATCGGACCATACAGAGTTTTGGAACGTACGGGAGAAGTTGCTTACAAGCTGGAATTGCCCGAAGGATTGTCTGGAGTTCATGATGTATTTCATGTTTCTCAGTTGAAGAAGTGCCACGCAGAGATGGCTGAGATACCGCTGAGAGATACTGTGCCACTGGAAGCGATTCAGCTGGAAAGTGATTTGACCTATGAGGAGAAACCAGTTAAGATTCTCGAGTATGCCAGCCGAGTTACCCGCAGCAAGGTTATCAAGTTTTGCAACGTTCAGTGGAGTCACCACACGGAGGATGAAGCCACCTGGGAGCGAGAGGAAGATCTATGGAAGAACCACTCCCACCTGTTTTCTAGCCAACCCGAATCTCGAGGGCGAGATTCATCTTAAGGGGGGTAGGTTTGTAACATCCCAAATTTTCAATTTGGTATGTTATACATAGATCATCATTGCATATCAAGTTTTATTGCATTTGGACAAATCCTCGATAAATCCTAAGCAACTCAAGGACCCTCGGAGAGAGTTGGGGATTTTCTCGAATTTTCATATTTGATTTACATCAAAAAAAATAAGACGAGGATTTTGGTTTTAATTATTTTTCTCTCCGGAAAAATATTTCTTTTTTAAAAATAAACGAGAGGAGAAAATATGACTTCTCCAAAACAAGTGAAATACTGGAGGAAAAATGTTAAAATCTTTATTTGGAATTTATTTGGATTTTATTTGCAATTTTATTGCACTAAAAATATTGCATGTTTTCAAAATATTTATTTTGTGTTAAAAAAATATTCACCCTATTCTAGATTTTCTAACTAGACGGGAAAAATTTATTTCATATTTTTCTGATTTTTATGTATTTTTCTGTGAATTATTTTCCGCGGATCTTATTTAAAAAAAACGCGCGACGCCCACTGGGCCGCAGCCCAGCCGAGCGCCGGCCCACCCCCGCACCCGTCTCCTCCCTGGAGACCGAGCGGACCACGCCGCCGCCGCCGAGTCCGGCACCCGCACGGCACCCGCCGTCCGCCCCCTCCCCCAAGCTACCTCTAGCCCCCCCCTCTCTCTCTCCCCTCAACTCGCTCGCCGCCGCCG
>NC_057802.1:98695199-98714538 GCF_018294505.1 Triticum aestivum
GCCTTTGCATTCTATCACTTGCGGACCTACTAGCCTTCTTATGCCTCTTTTATGTGTTGTGTCGTATATTTTTTTGTTACAAAGCCATGTCACATTCCAGACGATGATTGTCCAGTGTTGTTGAAATATATTGCCCATCTCTCTTCATCAGTTCGGACTTTCGGATGAGTTGGCTGGAGCATTATTTCAATATGTGTAACTGTATTGCGATTCACGTCGTTCTCGTTGCTTTTTTTCATAGATAAAATTTCTTATGACACAAAGGGATTGGCGGAATACTCTACTATCCAAGGGGAGACGTGCAAGTACATATTTTTATTAAAAAATTCCTGAAGTATGTGCTCCCTACACGTGGCGCCATCATACAATGTTTCACCAGTATATGGACATATAAAAGGATCAATACATCTCAGTAATCATGGAGGACTACCATGTTTATTTCATACTATTGTAAGAAATGATTGTTAGTGCTTCCTACATTTTTCGATGCCAAGTACATGAGTGCATGAACAATCACACGCTATTGAGTTGATGTATTTAAGATGTATCTGCAACAAAGTCTTGTATCACAGTCCTTACTGCGACGGGAATCCTAACCGAGTGCGTATTTCCATCTGACCATGTCAAGCTCCCAAAGGTAAACCCACCTTGCACTCTCCGCTTTGTAGTGAACGACACTCTGAATGTCATGCTTGTGCTACTTCCTTTGACGAATGTGATCACAGATGGCTCCACGGACATGACCACCCTTGCTGGAGCTTCAAGTACCGCATGATAAGTCGTTCTGACCGCCCCCACATTTGTGACAGTGCGCTGAACCGTGACATGGTCTTTGAGGTCTGGAATAGCGATCGACGGGAGATTGAGATTGAGTTGGTAGGACTCGCAACCATGGGACGATCCAAGGGTGCAATTAAAAAACTTGTTGTACTCTCTTGCATCCACATCGTAAACCAAGCCAGGGTTAGCGGCTCTGTCAGGATCCATGTGGCCACCACCGAAGTCGAAGGGATCAGCTACCTTCCTCGGCACCGACTCTGCTTCGATTGGCACGCCGAATTGATCGGTCACTGACGCTGGGATCATTACCAGGAAACAAGTTAGTCGTATAAGATAAAATAGTCAAAAGAACTTTTCATCTACACATTGTACATACCCGTGGTGACGATTGCAAACTTGATCATAGCAGGCGACCAGTCAGGGTGAACCGACTTAAGAAGCGCGGTCACTGCGGAGACATGTGGGCATGCCATGGATGTACCATCCATTAACGCATAGAAGCCGCGCACAGCTGCCAAGATGCCGACGCCTGGTGCAGTTATGTCGGGCTGTTCAAACATCCATGGAGATACAATTCTTAATTCCCGAGAGAATAGAAGCTTAAAAGCACCGCAAGTACAACTATCTTTTCTGTGAGATATGAATTTCACATATGGAGTACCTTGAGTATGCCTGGGAATAGAGGACTCGGGCCTCTGGACGAGAATGAAGCAACCCTTGGCGACAACACCCCGTCTCCGACAACGGTCATGCCAGGTGACACCTTCACGATTGGACTCCTATCATGACAGACGACGTGCACAAATTAGTTTCGGGAGAAAGAAAACATATCCCCCCTCTTTCAGGCAACGCGACATGTTCTTACTCTGTGATCGCCAAGTATGATTCAATTCTCTGTGCAATTTCGTAGTCTACTACAATACAGGGCATGCCGCCCTTGCATATCAGCAGGAGGTTCGTGGTGTACTGCGCAAAGATGAGGCCCTTGGCTCCGGCACCCACAGTACGGTTGATGGTGAGGGACAGCTCTACTCGAGGCAGCACGCTGGGCGCCAGCCTTGGTGCGTAGCACAGGACGATCTTGCCGGTCACGTTGTTTGACGCTAACCACTCCGCCGTGCAGCTGCGCAAAAGTTTTAAATTGAATATGGTTTGATAAATTGTGGAACTAATAACAATCTAACTTGTGGACCGAGTGCGTTATGCCGCTACCTTCCCGCGTGAACAAGCTCCTTGAAGTCGTCGCTGTTCAGAGTTGAGTTGTAGTAAAGAGATTGTCCCTGTGTTTAAGAAGAAAGGCAAATCAGAGAGTATGTTTTTCTTTTTCAGGAAAGGTAAACGATAACCTATACGACTATGTTTCAGCGCACGCTAGTTCAACACCTGACGTATCATGTTAGACTATGTAAAACATAAATGATTTCCCGCCAAAAAAGGAGTAAAACTAGACGATTATGGTCAGTCAACTGTGTGTTATGTCAACCAAAAAAGTAAAAAAAAATTGTTATTTAATCTGTACCTAGCATATGCAATGATGTAATCTTTATCGACTTTTCTCTAGCTGGGATGTTTCTATCCTTTGAGAGTGGACGTTTTCTTTTTGAATAGACATATATTTGGTAATGCATTTTCCCTATATTTTTTAACAAAATAGAAATATAAGAACATGTAACTACTTGCAAATCCATCATTTGTATGTACGTACCACAAGCTTTTCTTTGTTTCCGAGAGATATGAGGGTTGGGAAGGCCCGGTCCATCGTGCTAGCTGCCACTGTCGTCACCCATGGCATGACATTCGTCACCGTTTGTGGTGCCGGACCATCATTCCCGGCAGAGAAGACAACTGAGATCCCTCTCAAGACTGCATGAAGTGTCCCGGGGAACTCGTGACGGGCACCCCGTCCCAATGAGAGCGACAGGACATCCACGCCATCTTGTATGGCATCGTCAATGGCTGCAAGGATGTCCGTGTCACTGGCTGCCGTGTTTGGGCCCCATAACACCTTGTAAATTGCTAGCCGTGCACGTGGTGCCCCGCCACGTGCCGTGCCGGTGGCTAGGCCGCCATAGCTCACACCCTGCACTTCTCCTCCGGCAATAGTCGAGGCAACATGGGTGCCATGGCCGTTGAAATCCCGAGGCGACATGTACTCGCCCTTGAGGTCCATGGCGTCAATTCCCTCAGAGTACCACCATGCGCCGATGATCTTTCTATTGCAACTCGTTGCATTGAATGCTGTTTCGGTCTGACATATGCCTTTCCACCGTGCCGGCACAAAGCTGTACCCGTTGTCGTCAAAGCTTCGTGATTCAGGCCATATGCCTGCAACAAAAACATGCACGTTGTCAACCGATGTCCATTTCCAATGCCTGGCTTGGGTTTCAACAACTTCTGGATTTGAACTAGAACTTTGATCACAAACCTGAATCGATCACCCGGCCCCGATGATGATATCTTCACCGTAATTTGCTTTTCGGAGGAGGTCAGTTTGTTGTGGTGATTTGTTGTGTCCAAGGCCAGGAAGTCCCAGCTCCGAGTTGTGTGCGCCTTGTGGTAAGTGTTAGGTTTTACACTTATGACTTCAAGAGATTCTACATTTGCAGCATCCAATGTGAATTAGTTTTCTATCAATCGTGCCAACAACATATGAAGACACGCCGTAAAATAAAATAAAATAAAATGAAGACAATAAATGTTTATCACTTACTTGCCAACGTCCTAGCTTGGGTTTCGGTAAGCATTGCCGCGAACCCAGAGAATTCGTGCTTGTAACTGTAAACTATCGACTTCAGGGATTCATCCTCGCTGTTGCAGACAAGACATAATGTTAGCATGGTACTAATATGTAGTAACATGGATTACTAGCTAGCCAGTACCTCCCATGTACGGAGGTTAGTATATCATGGTGCGTAGCGGTGACAACAGATGGATCTTCATGTTTCTTCTCCCCCATGTACACTATGTAGAGCTGAAATTAATATGCCAAAAAGGCCAAAAGACAATTTTAGAACAAGCCCAAGTTAAAGTGTTGCGAACAAGGAGGAACCATAACTTACTTTGCTCGACGCATTTGCCGAAAGAGGCAGCAGTGTGACCAGTAGCAGAGCACAATAAGAGAAAGCTATCCTCGAACCCATGTCTGATCTCCAGAAGAGTGTTATGCTCTTCTCTGCTGTGGCGTGTATGTATATATAGCATAGGAGCCAGGTGCTATCCATGGGGTCCAAGAAGAAAGAACAGTTCAAAAGAACATTGCGTGTTTCTAGGTGACACACGTGATCGAGGAAAAAAATAGGACTAGACGACCGTGTCGTATCTACCACCATTAAACAACTTGAAACTGACCGGGTTTATATATATATTCAACATTCTGGTATAGTCTTAATGACATGAGGTCGACCTCCAAACAACAAGCTTCGTTTAATCAGTGGGCAAACCATGGGGGTGCAAGAACCGTTCAAGCAAGGATATGCTTGTGTTGGCGCCGCCTCCTCGCAGCGCCGCGTCGTCTTCCTCCCTCTCGTTGCATCTCACAACTCTCCTGAGGTTTCTCTCTTCTCTTCTCTCACAAACACACACATGATGATGAATTTTACACACACACGCATATACATCAAGGAAGAACACACATGTGCGCGCGGGACGTGCGAGACGCACTGATGCGGTCGGGCTTGTCGGACGCGTCGGATGCGCGCGGGACGTGCGGGACGCAGCAGAAGTGTGACGAGTGTGCGTGTGTACGCATGTATGTGTCGCGATGGTGTGTGTACACCCGAGTCCACCATGTAGGGCTGCGACCGTTGATGATCTGTTGGAAGTCCAGGCGCAGCAGGCGCGTATGAGCGCGTCGTGCGAGCCGGCCAGGGCGTACTGATCGGGCGGGCTGGTGAGAGTGGAGGCGCGGTGTTGCGTGCATGCCGCTTAGTGGTTAGTGCATGCTAGGTCATTAGTTAGTGAGTGCGTGCGTGCGTGGTTAGCGGCCGGATGCATGTGACGTTTGGGCGTGCGTCTGTGCGCTGGGCTATATAAGCCAATGTACTGCGTCTTTTTCATTGTGCTAAAAGAAAAAATAGCGTTTGAGCGCCGGGGCGTTGAAGCGCTGGGGCGTTGGTCGTCAGAAAAAAATGCTTCGTCTACCTCTAGTCCGGCGTGAGAGAGAGCCAACAGTTTGCATTGTTAGCGTTAGGTGGTACACGTACGTGAGAAAGAAAGAGTACACCATGGTCCGGATAGGAAGCACCGTGCTCATCGGGCATCCAGGCCGCGTCCATGTCATGACACCAGCGCTTTGCTGGGTCTTTCAAAAAAAAAAAACTTTAGTAAAGTTGATAAAGGTGAAGGCAACTTAGAAACAAAAATTCGACCCATTGAAGTATTCCACGCGTAAAGATTGGTTTGGCCGGTTCGTTTCTCAAATAGCTAAATTCCTTTTTTTCAAGAACCTCTTCGAGAGAGCAGGGGTTCCTGCAATTTCTATAAAAATAATAGAAACGGTTCAGTTTACATGTAAAACTACACCCAAAAACCTACACAAACGATGCAATTTATAAGAAAAAATTAACCCAAAAACCTACCGGAGCTCGAGGATCATATAAAAACAATTCCTAGGTTCTGTTGGGGAGTTGAACGGAGTAAAGGCATTTTCGACGGTAACCCGTAAATTTCCTCTCGCATCCGTCCGCGAACAGGGGGAACCAGTCCGCGAACGGATGCGGGAGGTTACCATCCAACGCTGTCCGCATACATCCGGTCTTCCGGCCTTCCTCATTTTTCTATGTCCGCACAATCAAATAGACACATACAAAGTGTGTAGACGTTCAAATAGCGGCATGCAAGACTAGTTCAAATTTTAAAAAGTTCAAATATCACATCCCAACATTGTTGTCCCCTTTAACCGCCCACTGATGCTTAATCAAATCTTGCTTCAGCTGCTCGTGAGTTGGTCGATACTGAATTTGGTGATGCATTTGTATAAACTCTTCAAATGTGGCCGGATTCTAGTCTGAAAGTTGGATATGATCACCCATATTCTCAAATTCTAGAGTTGTGGCGACATCGTCACCCTCATCCTCGACGACCATGTTGTGCACGATGACACAACATGTCATCGCCTCCGACAAGGTCTTCAGATCCCATTGTTTATAAGGTCCATGAAAAACTGCAAAACGGGCCTGCAGAACTCCAAATGCCATCTCGACATTCTTTCTAGTTGCTTATTGTCTTTGAAAAAAGTGAGTCTTTTTATGGCCAACTGGTTTAGAGATGGTGCTGACAAAGGTAGCTCACGGAGGATAAAACCCGTCAACCACATAGTAGCACATGTTGTACTCATGTCCATTACAGTATAGAGGCAAGGGGGAGCTTTTCCTTTAGCTAGCCTCGCAAAAAATGATGATCGCTGCATCACATTGATGTCATTGTGAGACTCGGGCTCGGGCACGCCAAATCCAAAGATCATGTGATGCAACTGAAGGAAATATGCCCTAGAGGCAATAATAAAGTTGTTATTTATATTTCCTTATATCATGATAAATGTTTATTATTCATGCTAGAATTGTATTAATCGGAAACTTAGTACATGTGTGAATACATAGACAAAACAGAGTGTCCCTAGTATGCCTCTACTTGACTAGCTCGTTAATCAAAGATGGTTATGTTTCCTGACCATAGACATGTGTTGTCATTTGATGAACGGGATCACATCATTAGAGAATGATGTGATGGACAAGACCCATCCGTTAGCTTAGCATTATGATCGTTAAGTTTTATTGCTATTGCTTTCTTCATGACTTATACATGTTTCTCTGACTATGAGATTATGCAACCCCCGAATACCGGAGGAACACCTTGTGTGCTATCAAACGTCACAACGTAACTGGGTGGTTATAAAGATGCTCTACAGGTGTCTCCGAAGGTGTTTGTTGGGTTGGCATAGATCGAGATGAGGATTTGTCACTCTGTGTATCGGAGAGGTATCTCTGGGCCCTCTCGGTAATGATCATCACTATAAGCCTTGCAAGCACTGTGACTAATGAGTTAGTTAGGGGATTTGATGACCGAAGTTTGTTCGGAGTCCCGGATGAGATAACGAACATACGAGGAGTCTCGAAATGGTCGAGACGTAAAGATCGATATATTGGTAGGCTATATTCGGACATCGAAAAGGTTCTGAGTGATTCGGGTATTTTTCAGAGTACCGGAGAGTTACGGGAATTCGCCGGGGGAAGTAGTGGGCCTTAATGGGCCATACGGGAAAGGAGAGAAGGGCCTCAAGGGGTGGCCGCGCCCCCCCATGGCAAGTCCGAACTGGACTAGGGAGGGGGCGGCGCCCCCCTTTCTTTCCCCTCCCTCTCCTACTCTTTCCCTCTCTCCCCTCTTGGAAAAGGAAGGGGACTCCAACTAGGATTGGAAATCCTAGTAGGACTCCCCCTATAGGTGCGCCCCTCCTAGGCCGGCCTCCTCTTCCTCCCTCCTTTATATACGTGGGCAGGGGCACCCCAAAGACACACAAGTTGATTCTTAGCCGTGTGCGGTGCCCCCCTCCACAGATTTCCACCTCGGTCATATTGTCGTAGTGCTTAGGCGAAGCCCTGCGTCGGTAACTTCATCGTTACCGTCACCACGCCGTCCTGCTAACGAAACTCTCCCTCGGCCTCAGCTGGATCTAGAGTTCGTGGGACGTCACCGAGCTGAACGTGTGCAGATTGCGGAGGTGCCGTGCGTTTGGTACTTGATCGGTTGGATGCAAAGACGTTCGACTACATCAACTGCGTTACTTAACGCTTCCGATTTCGGTCTACGAGGGTACGTGGACACACTCTCCCCGCTCGTTGCTATGCATCTCCTAGATAGATCTTGCGTGATCATATGATTTTTTTTGAAATACTACATTCCCCAACAACAACTACTTCAAGAATAATGGTGGACTTCTTAACATGACCCTGATATTGCCCTTGTAAAGCCCTCGGGCAGTTCTTCCATTTCCAAGCATGTAGTCAAGAGATCCAAGCAAACCTGACCACCCACTTACTTCTAAGATTGCCAAGAGCATCTCGGTGTCTGCCATAGTTGGTTCTCTTAGGTACTGAGGTCTGAACACCTCGACCATGGCAGTTGCAAACCTGACCATGGCATCCCTGCATGTACTCTCAGACATCCGTAGGTACTCGTCCCATGAATCAGCGACTGCGCCATACGCAAGCATCCGTAGTGCGGCCGTGCACTTCTGTTAACCAAAGAAGACAATCTTTCCCATGGCGTCCTTCTTCAAGACGAGGTGGTCATTATAGGACCAGATGCCATGGTACAAATGATCCAAGATAGTCCTGCGCATCCGAAAACGCCAGCAAAAATGGTCAGTGAAGAGTGCATCCGGGGTGAAGAGTGCATCCGGGGCAAAGTAGTCAGCCATCAGCGTGCCGCGTGCCCTGTTGCGGTTGAGCGCTCGACGACCCTTGATCCTTGAAACTGAGAACATGCTCCTCGTACGCTACACGTCTTCAAGGACCGCATGCATCATCACCGTCTCATCCTAGTTGTCCTCGTTGGACGACTCAACATAGTGCTCGTATATGTACTCCAAAAAGAATCTATTTCTAGAAATAAGGGAAAACTTTTTTTAGCTCCGGCAATTCATCGAACAGTTGTCGGTCATGGTGAGTATAGTAGTAGCAGATGGTACCTGGCTGGGCGGTTGGAGGATAGGTGTTGAACTGCGAGGGAGGAGAAGCGGGGTGGAGCCCGACTGAAATGCTGGACATGACGGAGACACAGAGTTCCGGCAGGGGTGTGGCATGGCGGCCGGGGTGGTGGAGTGGCGGCGAAGGCAATAGAGGAAGAAGGAATGTGATAAAATAGGGAGGATGGAGGCACAGGGTCCGGGAAGGGTTTTGGGTGGGCCGGGGGTGTGAGAGTCCTACGTGACTGTTGTCCAGACTCCCGCAAAGCTCCCCCATATTTGTCTTTGGTTTGCGGGAGAAAGTACGTCCGGACCATGCCGCGGATCGATACAGGTGTGGCACCCCGGCTCAGAGCGACCGGTTTATCATGCATTGCCAGCCCAGAAACCAATGTCTTCAGGCAACACACAACATCTTGGTACAGAAAGCAACCGCTTTATTGATGCTAGCGGATCAGAGTTTATATTACAACACATGTTGAGGCCAAGCAGCACGCCCGGTGCGGCTGAACAATATGTACCTTATTTAGTGAACATAAAGGGACCTCGATCATAACAACTACGCGGCAGCGGAACAACGTCGTAGCGGAAACTCCGTAGCACAGGGACACCGATGTGGACACGATCTAGACTCGAGCAGCACTCCTTTCCAACGAGACTTTCCTGAAATCTGGCATGACACGCCAGGTCAGTACATTGAATGTACTTGCAAGCTCACAACAGACATAATCATAATGGCAAACAATATCATGATAATTAACCAATTAATAATAATGCACTACATGTCCAACATGCTGTGATCATGCTCGAACGTCCCTCGGGACGGACTTACCAACCGTGATCATTCTCGGATCACAAACAAACCACCATCGTGGTCTTGACACGAGTAACTCGTGATCCTTACGGCGATCACAACCACGACCAATATTTGGTCCTGAACATCTCGATGGCCTTTCAGCCATCAACAACAGTGCAAAGTTCATAACTTAGTGTGCAAATTTTATTAAACATTGACTCATGGTGGGACCTACTACGAGGTGTCCGTGACCGTGGACTCGGCTATCGATAGATTATACACTCTGCAGAGGTAGCACACTGTACCCACACCACGGAACCCATGGCCTCGCACTCCCATTCGGGTGGACCAACGGCATTTCGATGAAACCCTTCCATTACCATGACACTCTCCCGGCCACTCCGACCCAATCCCCAACGGGCTAGTCCTGGGTGGCCCCGTGTCTACCAAAGACACAACGACCATCGTCGTGGCCAAAACGATCCCACTCGGGGACCCGGTACCATAATCTCAACAACGGGCACACAAGGTTATGCCTGCTTACCGGGCCAGGGTAAGCATGCCATAACCTTCCCTAGTTGGAGGCACCGACCAGAGGCAATGTCAATGGACCGAATCAAGGCCTTCCCACAAAGGAAAATGTGGTTGCACTGGGAAAAACTTGATTCAGTGGCACCATGACCCAGTCAACGATTTATTCAAGTTGAGTTATATTCAGGTTCAACTTAAAACGGAAATGACCGGTGTCATAGCATGCCATGAAATACAAAACTACATATGCATCACATATAAACGAAAATGACTGATGTCATCCATATTCACACTAAGCATAAACATCAACAACTTATATTACTTTCTTGGTCAGGGTAGCTCACACTTTAACCAAAATATTTTGCAGCAAGTGTTATTATTTTCTCATGCAAGAAAGTAACTTCGATTAATTTCCTACATGCATAGCAAAGATGATACCACAAACAAATCCTAATTTCCTTACCAACCAAGTTAGGTTCAAACATTCTATAAGTCAAGTAAAATGACTAAACAAGTACTTAACAGAATATTTTCTAGCAAATTTTACTATTTTATTTATGCAAGAAAATAATTTTAAGTAATTACTAACATGCATAACAAAATTATTCTTATCATCACCACAATAGATCTTAGCTTTGCTTTACCAACTAAGCTAGTTTCAACATTCTGTAAATCAAACATAATAACCAACCAACACTTAATAGAATATAAATAACATAATAGTTATTTAAATGCATGGATTAATCATTTCATTCAAGTAAGAAAATCATAAATATTGAAATGACACCATGGAAATGTTGTTGTGGCTTGTCTTAGTGCAGATGAGGTTCACAAGCCTTCTGGTGATCCTCAAGACAAGCCTCACCCTCTGAAAATAATTTTAAGCACAAAAAGAAAATATCAAGAACACTTCTGAAAATCACCAGAAATTCTAAACAACTCAGAAAAATCTCATCTTTGGTGAGCTGCTATATTTCTTTGCAAAGAAAAAAAATGCAAAAAGAATCAATTCATTTGGACTTATGGTTGAAGAGTTATGGCTGTTTGAAGCGTTCTGTAAATTCAAATGAATTTGAATAAAAATAAACAAACTGGGGGGGGGGGTGACGTCCAAGGCGTAAAGCTCAGGGGCGCCACCACTCGTACCGCTTCGCGCGCGTACAGAGTGACTGACTAGCGGGCTCCACTAGTCAGGTGAGGAGGAGGGGGAGAAGGAAACAGAGGGAGTCGTGGCTTCGCCGGAGCTCTCGCCGGCGACAAGGGCTCCTTGGCCAAAACGAGAGGGAGAGATGGAGAGAGGGGACGGAGGCGCACCTGCCCGTACCCGTAGCGTAGCTAGGGTGGTCGGACGGCGTCGGAATCAACCTCGCAAGCGGAGGCAGAACACGGTGGTCGCCGAAGATGAGGAAGACGGCGAGCAGAGGCAACTCCAGGGGCCCAGGGGGACGGGATGGCTTCACCAGAGAGAGGCGGAGGCCCTGGAAGGGTCGCCCTGGCCTGGGAGGGGCTGGAGCTAACGTGGCGACCAGAGGGGATCGCCGGCGATCTCGAGCTCGAGGATGGCGACCCGTGGACTGCCCGGCCGGGCTACGGTTTCCTACGCGCTTGTGGGTTGTGTGGGAGTGGTGGATGGTGCTCGAGGAGGCTGGGGGCGGCTCCATTTATAGGCGAGCGGAGAGGGTGGTTCGGGCTCCGCCGGTGGACACCTGTCCACGGCGCCCGACGACTAGCGGCGTCAGTGAGAGGGGGAGAAGGCGACGCAGCTCACGCGGCAACTGTTGGCGAATGGGGACGGGCACAGGAACGAGGAGAAGGCGACGAGAACAGTGCGCACCGCACTGTTGGGTTGGCCGGACCGTGCCCGTGCTTGTTGCAGCGAGCTCCGGCGTCGGCGAGCGCTAGAGGGGAGTTAATGGAGTTGAGACGAGGATGGTGGCGAGGTTTGGCACGCTCGGGCAGATGAGGGAAGCGAGCACGCGCGAACAGAGCGCCTGGCGGCACTCAGAGCGCGTCGACACGCAGGCATGACACAGTGGACACGCGTGGTCACCACGCGAACTCTTCCCTCAGGCCAGCCTACGTCCAAAAATCATGTCTGGCATGTTGTTCGTGGTGGTTTTGAAGTTTACCACGCTTTGGTTTGGATCCAGGTGCAGTAGAGGAGTTTTTACATGCCAAGTAAGTTTCTGGTCATTAACTTTGAGCAGTTACTGAGGTCAAACGGCTGGGAGTTGGGGGCTGTGCTTTGGAGGTTAGCCATGATCTACTAAGGTGAAAATGCACAAGAAAACCCACGCACAATGGAGCAAGTAAAATGGTAGTTGCTGTAGAAACCACCATTTCTGTCCAGAACAGAAAATAGCAAAAATATTCCAAAAAGTGATGAAATATTTTTGCTCAGGAAGGTGCCCTAGGGTTCAACGAATATTTGTGAATTATCTCAGATTTTTCTGGGCCATAAAAATTGGGGTTGCTTTGGAGCACATTGAACTAGCTAGGGTTTTTGAGAGAAAATGAATATTTTTCATTTAAGAAAAATATTCCAAAGGTTATTTTGGGGTGGATCAGAAGGGGAATGATGATTAGACAGGGAAATGAAGCACTTGGGTGAAAGCCAAGGGTACCCAAGTGTTTAAGTCCATATGAAAAGATTCCAAAACTCCAAATTTCAAATGACTCCAAATGAAAATCAAGCAAATGAGAGAGGGCAAAAACCAGGCTGTCACAAACCTCCCCCACTCAGAATGAATCTCGTCCTCGAGATTCGGTTGCTTGGGAAAACCACTCTAGATAATGTGACTGTAGAAATTCTTCCTGCTCCCAAGTTGATTCTGACTCTGTGTGATGCTCCCACTGAACTTTGTAAAATTTCCTTACTTTACTGCGAGTGACCCTTTCCATCTGATCCAAAATTCTAAATGGTCTCTCTTCATAAGTTAAATCATTTGCCAACTCTACCTCAGCCATAGCAGTCCTTTTCTCAGGAGGGGATATGCATCGTCTCAATTGTGAAACATGAAACACGTTATGCACGTCTGCCAATTCAACGGGTAGTTCCAATTGATATGCAACAGTACCCACTCGAGACATAACCGGGAATGGACCATCTGGGTGCCAACTTTCCACGAGTCTGAAATCTCTTGACTCCTTTCATAGGAGTGACTCGGAGGTATACGTGTTCTCTGGGTTCAAAATTTATCTGTTGGTCCTTTGCATCATAATAACTTTTCTGTCGAGATTTGGCCAATTGCAATCTGTCTCTGATTTCCTTAACTTGTTTCTCAGCTTCCATCATGAGATCTGTTCCGAAGATGCGGCTATCTTCAGTTTGAGACCAATTTAAAGGAGCGCGGCACTTACGGCCATACAGAGCTTCATACGGTGACATTTTTAGACTGGTCTAGAAGCTGTTGTTATAGGAAAACTCGGCATATGGCAAGCAGTCTTCCCATTTAGGTCCTTGGGCTAAAGCACAAGCTCGCAACATATCTTCGAGTATTTGATTGACCAGTTCTGTCTGTCCATCCGTCTGAGGATGATAAGCAATACTATATTTCAGTGCTGTCCCCAAGGCTTGATGGAGGCGTGACCAAAAAGCGGAGGTAAACAGGGAACCTCGGTCGGAAGTGATAGTTCGGGGTACTCCATGCAGACTGACTATTCTGGATACATACAACTGTGCAAGTTGATCTGCTCTGTATCTGGTGCTGATCGGAATGAAATGAGAAACCTTGGTTAGGGTGTCCACTATGACCCAGATTGCATCATTGCCTCGCCGAGTCTTAGGCAATCCCGTAATGAAATCCATACAAACGTCATCCCATTTCCATTGTGAAACTGGCAGCGATTGGAGGAGTCCGACTGGCTTCTGATGCTCTGCCTTCACCTTGTTACATATGTCGCAACAGGCCACAAAATAGGCAATGTCTTTCTTCATTCCATCCCACCAGAATATTTGTCTAAGGTCCTCATACATTTTCGTACCTCCCGGGTGAATGGAATATGATGATTCGTGTGCTTCTGACAGGATTTTCTTCTTTAAGTCTGGTTGATTGGGTACACAAATCCGTCCACCAAATCATAGGGTACCGAATTTGTCCTTGGAAAAATCTGGAGTCTGCTCTGCCATCTGGCCCTTGGCACGTCTTTGCAGCTCGGCGTCAGCTGGCTGGGCCTTGCGGATCTCTACCTCAAGTGTGGGGGTAACTTCCAAAATATTAGCGAGGCCAGCATCCACTATGACCAGGTTGAGCTGAGCGATCTCCTCTTGGAGTTCGGGAGGCAAGGATTTCAATATGACATTTAAGCTGACGGGTTTTCGACTGAGTGCGTCGGCAACCACGTTGGCCTTACCCGGGTGGTAATTTATTCCAAGGTCATAATCCTTGACCAACTCTAGCCATCTTCGTTGACGGAGGTTTAAATCTAGCTGAGTAAAGATGTATTTGAGACTTTTGTGGTCGGTAAAAATTTGGCACTTTTTTCCAATGAGGTAGTGTCTCCAAATTTTTGGCGCATGAACCACCGCAGCCAACTCCAAATCATGAGTAGGATAATTTCCCTCGTGGGGTCGTAGCTGTCGCGATGCATATGCTACTACCTTGCTGTCTTGCATAAGTACGCAACCAATGCCTTGCCTGGAGGCGTCACAATACACATCAAAACTGTGATAAATGTCTGGAAGAGTCAATACAGGTGCGGTTGTCAGACGTATCTTTAGCTCATTAAAACTTTTCTCACAGTCCTCCGTCCATTCAAACTTCTTATCCTTTTTGAGCAGCTCCGTCATGGGTTTAGCAATCTTGGAAAACCCTTCAATGAAACGACGGTAATATCCAGCTAATCCGAGAAAACTCCGGATCTGCGTCACGGTCGTGGGCGGCACCCAATCAAGCACATCCTTTACTTTGCTCGGGTCCACGGCTATACCTTCGGCGGATAGTACATGTCCGAGGAACCCAACTTGCTTGAGCCAAAATTCGCATTTACTGAATTTGGCGTATAGCTGATGGTCGCGGAGTCATTGTAGCACTGCTCGGAGGTGATCCTTGTGTTCTTCTTCACCCTTGGAGTAAATGAGGATGTCATCGATGAAGACTACCACGAATTTGTCAAGGAAGTCCATGAATACTTTGTTCATCACATGCATGAAGAAAGCAGGGGCATTGGTGAGACCAAAGGACATCACGGTATATTCATAAAGACCGTACCGAGTAGTGAATGCGGTCTTAGGAATATCCTCCTTTTTAATCTTGAGCTGATGATATCCGGTCCGTAAATCGATCTTAGAGAATACTTTAGCCCCACTGAGCTGATCAAACAGATCATCAATCCTTGGCAGTGGATATTTATTTTTGATGGTGACCTCATTCAGCTGGCGGTAATCTACGCACATGCGGAGACTGCCATCCTTTTTATCCATGAAAATAGCAGGTGATCCCCATGGTGAAGAGCTGGGACGAATATATCCTTTCTGGAGCAATTCATCAAGCTATTTCTTTAGCTCCACTAATTCTGATGAGGGCATCCGGTAGTACTTCTTGTATAACGGTGTAGTTCCGGGCACAAGATCTATTGCAAATTCCAGTTCCCGATCTGGTGGCATGCCTGGCAGTTCTTCTGGAAATACATCAGGGTACTCGCTGACCACAGGAATTAATTCCAACTCAGCCACAGCGGTGAAAACCAATTCTTGCTTGGGTATATTCTTGCGAGCATAGAATTTGGTAGTCTGCCCATTCAGACTGGTCAAAGTGACTTCTCGTGTTGCGCAGTTTATGCAAACTTGATATTGGGTCAACCAATTCATACCCAATATAATATCCAATCTTTCAGACTCAATGATTATCAGAGAGGTTGGAAAGTAGACTCCGTTGATATTGATTTCCAGATGACGGCAGACCAGATTGCTCTTGATTATGGATCCCGGGGTTTGTACCAGCATATTTTTGCCCAAAAGCGTACAAGGAAATTTGTTTTGGGCAGCAAAACTCCGAGAAATAAAAGAATGGGAAGCCCGAGAGTCAAATAAAATTACGGCATGTATGTCATTAATAGAAAACATACCAATGACGACTTCTGGTTTCTCTTGGGCTTCATCGGCTGAGATATGATGCACATACCCAGTGAAGTTTTGCTGGGTCGGGCATGACTCCATAAAGTTGACTTGTGGCCTGATTAGGGCATTTGCCTTGTTGTTCTTGGGGCATTGTCTGGCATAATGTCCGTTCTGCCCACAACTGAAGCAAGAATTATTGCGCTGACGCTCCTCATGCATTGGGTTGGTCACGACATTCTTGACTTGAGTGGTGGTCTTGTTCACATTCTGTTGCCAATTTGGCTTGTATTCCACCTGAGTCTGCTGCCAGGTACGAGCCTTTTGCACTGGTTGCCCATCCTTCTTTGGCTCAAACTTACGCTTGTTGTCGTTGTTAACAGGCTTATTATCTGATATAAGCTTGTGCTCCCGTTCAGCAATGAAAGCCTTGTTCACCAGAGTTTGGAAATCAGGGAAATCAAGCATACTGAGAGTACACCGGAGTTGCGGATTTAAGCTGCCAAGAAATCTGTCAATCTTCCTTTCTTCGGTGGCCACGTCATAAAGAGAGTAACGGGCCAGATGATTGCATTTTTGCAAATATTCACCCACAGACTGATTTCCTTGGACGAGTGCGAGAAATTCACGCTGCTTAGTCTTCATAACTCCAGTAGGGATATGATATTTTCGGAACTGATCCTTCAACTTTTCCCAGGTGATTTCTTCATCAACATGCCACATGGCTTTTGCATTTTCCCAGCAAATGGCAGCTGCGCCTTCAAGGTAATGAGTTGCAAATGGAACTTTATCATTTTCTTTAGTACGAGCAACCTCAAGCTTTTTCTCAATGGTACGCAACCAATCATCTGCATCCAATGGGTCAACAATCTGACTGAAACTGGGTGGCTTGGTCCTTTGAAAATCTGACAGCTTTGAGTGATGATGGTTCTGATTTTTATTCTGTCCAACCATAGCTTGCACACTTCTTAATATTTCGATCAGATCATTGTTCCTTCTTTCCTCAAACATACGCAGAATTTGCTCGGTGGAGGGCGGATTTGGCAGTGGAGGCGGTGGCGGAACGTACGGCTCGGGAGAATGTCCTGCCTGTCGTGCGGAACGACGAATAGGAGTTCCCTCACGAACGTTGCTACTGCTGCCTCCCCGCGTCATCCTATTGTGGATTTTTCCCAAGACAACGCAATCGAGATGAGAAACATCCAAGAATAAATTTGGGGAAAAGCCAGCAACAAACCCCGTAAGAAAACAAAAGAGCGAAGAAAATACAGCGAATAAAGTCCCAACATAATTATACATAGACTCATACATGAAAGATAAACAACACTCCAGGTTCAACTACTCTCATACATGCAACGAACATCATGACTCGTACGGCTACATCCGTACATCATCCGGACGACTGCGAATACTCAAAGATACTACTGCTCTGCTAGTGCTGCGGTGTCCTCCCCTGAAGCGGTCTCGGATCCTGAACTGATGAGGTTAACGGAAACCTCCGGATTAAAGGTAACACAACGACGCTGCCTCGAGGGCTCTCCCTCAGGGGCAGGGGTAGGATGAAGCATCGGGGCTATAGGAGTAGCGAGAAGTGAAACCCACTCGGCAGGAGTACTGAGAGGATTCACGGCCGAGACGCCCGTGCTACTTGGAGGAACAACGTCATAGCGGAAACTCCATAGCACAGGGACACTGATGTGGACACAATCTAGACTCGAGCAGCACTCCTTTCCAACGAGACTTTCCTGAAATCTGGCATGACACGCCAGGTCAGTACATTGAATGTACTTGCAAGCTCACAACAGGCATAATCATAATGGCAAACAATATCATGATAATTAACCAATTAATAATAATGCAACACTACATGTCCAACATGCTGTGATCATGCTCGAACGTCCCTCGGGACGGACTTACCAACCGTGATCATTCTCAGATCACAAACAAACCACCATCATGGTCTTGACACGAGTAACTCGTGATCCTTACGACGATCACAACCACGACCAATATTTGGTCCTGAACATCTTGATGGCCTTTCAGCCATCAACAACAGTGCAAAGTTCATAACTTAGTGTGCAAATTTTATTAAACATTGACTCATGGTGGGACCTACTATGAGGTGTCCGTGACCGTGGACTCAGCTACCGATAGATTATACACTCTGCAGAGGTAGCACACTGTACCCACACCACGGAACCCCTGGCCTCGCACTCCCATTCGGGTGGACCAACGGCATTCCGACGAAACCCTTCCATTGCCATGACACTCTCCCGGCCACTCCAACCCAATCCCCAACGGGCTAGTCCTGGGTGGCCCCGTGTCTACCAAAGACACGACGACCACCGTCGTGGCCAAAACGATCCCACTCGTGGACCCGGTACCATAATCTCAACAACGGGCACACAAGGTTATGCCTGCTTACCGGGCCAGGGTAAGCATTCCATAACCTTCCCTAGTTGGAGGCACCGACCAGAGGCAATGTCAATGGACCGAATCAAGCCCTTCCCACAAAGGCAAATGTGGTTGCACTGGGAAAAGTCGATTCAGCGGCACCATGACCCAGTCAACGATTTATTCAAGTTGAGTTATATTCAGGTTCAACTTAAAACGGAAATGACCGGTGTCATAGCATGCCATGAAATGCAAAACTACATATGCATCACATATAAACGAAAATGACTGATGTCATCCATATTCACACTAAGCATAAACATCAACAACTTATATTACTTTCTTGGTCAGGGTAGCTCACACTTTAACCAAAATATTTTGCAGCAAGTGTTATTATTTTCTCATGCAAGAAAGTAACTTCGATTAATTTCCTACATGCATAGCAAAGATGATACCACAAACAAATCCTAATTTCCTTACTAACCGAGTTAGGTTCAAACATTCTGTATGTCAAGTAAATGACTAAACAAGTACTTAACAGAATATTTTCTAGCAAATTTTACTATTTTATTTATGCAAGAAAATAATTTTAAGTAATTACTAACATGCATAACAAAATTATTCTTATCATCACCACAATAGATCTTAGCTTTGCTTTACCAACTAAGCTAGTTTCAACATTCTGTAAATCAAGCATAATAACCAACAAACACTTAACAGAATATAAATAACATAATAGTTATTTAAATGCATGGATTAATCATTTCATTCAAGTAAGAAAATCATAAATATTGAAATGACACCATGAAAATGTTGCTGTGGCTTGCCTTAGTGCAGATGAGGTTCACAAGCCTTCTGGTGATCCTCAAGACAAGCCTCACCCTCTGAAAATAATTTTAAGCACAAAAAGAAAATATCAAGAACACTTCTGAAAATCACCAGAAATTCTAAACAACTCAGAAATATCTCATCTTTGGTGAGCTGCTAGATTTCTTTGCAAAGAACAAAATGCAAAAAGAATCAATTCATTTGGACTTATGGTTGAAGAGTTATGGCTGTTTGAAGCGTTCTGTAAATTCAAATGAATTTGAATAAAAATAAA
>NC_057802.1:98714643-98791481 GCF_018294505.1 Triticum aestivum
ATATCAAGAACACTTCTGAAAATCACCAGAAATTCTAAACAACTCAGAAATATCTCATCTTTGGTGAGCTGCTAGATTTCTTTGCAAAGAACAAAATGCAAATAGAATCAATTCATTTGGACTTATGGTTGAAGAGTTATGGCTGTTTGAAGCGTTCTGTAAATTCAAATGAATTTGAATAAAAATAAACAAACTGGGGGGGGGGGGTGACGTCGAAGGCGTAAAGCCCAGGGGCGCCACCACTCGTATCGCTTCGCGCGTGTACAGAGTGACTGACTAGCGGGCCCCGCTAGTCAGGTGAGGAGGAGGGGGAGAAGGAAACAGAGGGAGTCGCAGCTTCGCCGGAGTTCTTGCCGGCGACGAGGGCTCCTTGACCAAAACAAGAGGGAGGGATGGCGAGAGGGGACGGAGGCGCACCTGCCCGTACCTGTAGCATAGCTAGGGGTGGTCAGACGGCGTCGGAATCAACCTCGCAAGCGGAGGCAGAACACGGTGGTCGCCGGAGATGAGGAAGACGGCGAGCAGAGGCAACTCCAGGGGCTCCAGAGGGACGGGATGGCTTCACCAGAGAGAGGCGGAGGCCCTGGAAGGGTCGCCCTGGCCTGGGAGGGGCTGGAGCTACCGCGGCGACCAAAGGGGATCGTCGGCGAGCTCGAGCTCGAGGACGGCGGCCAACGGCCTGCCCGGCTGGGCTACGGTTTCCTACGCGCTTGTGGGTTGTGTGGGAGTGGTGGATGGTGCTCGAGGAGGCTGGGGGCGGCTCCATTTATAGGCGAGCGGAGAGGGGGGTTCGGGCTCCGCCGATGGACACCTGTCCACGGCGCCCGGCGACGAGCGGCGTCTGTGAGAGGGGGAGAAGGCGACGCAGCTCACGCGGCAACTGTTGGCGAACGGGGACGAGCACAAGAACGAGGAGAAGGCGACGAGCACAGTGCGCACCGCACTGTTGGGTTGGCCGGACCGTGCCCGTGCTCGCTGCGGCGAGCTCCGGCGTTGGCGAGCGCCAGAGGGGAGTTAATGGCGTTGAGACGAGGATGGTGGCGAGGTTTGGCACGCTCGGGCAGACAAGGGAAGCGAGCACGCGCGAACAGAGTGCTCGGCGGCACTCAGAGCGCGTCAACACGTAGGCATGACACGGTGGACACGCGTGGTCTCCGCGCGAACTCTTCCCTCAGGCCAGCCTACGTCCAAAAATCATGTCTGGCATGTTGTTCGTGGTGGTTTTGAAGTTTACCACGCTTTGGTTTGCATCCAGGTGTAGTAGAGGAGTTTTTACATGCCAAGTAAGTTTCTGGTCAGTAACTTTGAGCAGTTACTGAGGTCAAACGGCTGGGAGTTGGGGGCTGTGATTTGGAGGTTAGCCATGATCTACTAAGGTGAAAATGCACAAGAAAACCCACACACAACGGAGCAAGTAAAATGGTAGTTGCTGTAGAAACCACCATTTCTGTCCAGAACAGAAAATATTTTATGTAGCAAAAATATTCCAAAAAGTGATGAAATATTTTTGCTCAGGAAGGTGCCCTAGGGTTCAAAGAATATTTGTGAATTATCTCAGATTTTTCTGGGCCATAAAAATTGGGGTTGCTTTGGAGCACATTGAACTAGCTAGGGTTTTTGAGAGAAAATGAATATTTTTCATTTAAGAAAAATACTCCAAAGGTTATTTTGGGGTGGATCAGAAGGGGAATGATGATTAGATAGGGAAATGAAGCACTTGGGTGAAAGCCAAGGGTACCCAAGTGTTTAAGTCCATATGAAAAGATTCAAAAACTCCAAATTTCAAATGACTCCAAATGAAAATCAAGCAAATGAGAGAGGGCAAAAACCAGGTTGTCAGAACAGGACCGCGTTGGATGGGTTCCACGATTCGGATAACGCGGTCTGGACATATGCGGGTGGTTAAGGGGTCTGCCTTAAAGATGGCCTAAAATCCTTGCCGGTTGATGACTACTAGATAAAACTTTATTTACCACACTAAGCAAATCACAATGTATTACATTATTGAGTAAAGAGCAACGTGTCCCTAACATTCTTGGGACATGGTACGTCCATTTTGCACCGTGTTTTCCTACTGTTATTTATAATGTTTTTGATCAATATAATACTTTGTGATGCAATTCTAATGCCTTTTCTCTCTTAATTTGCAAGATTTACATGAAGAGGGAGATTGCCAACAATTGGAATTTTGGACCTGAAAAAGCTATACCAGAGATACCTATTCTGCACAACTCCAAATGAGCTGAAATTTCACGGAGAATTATTTTGGAATATATAAAAAATACTGGAGAAAAGAAATACGAGAGAGGACCCACCAAGTGCCCACGTGGCACCTGGGCGTGCCCTGGTGGCTCATGTGGCCCCTGGTTGGCCTCCGAGGCCCATCTTCCCCTATATGATGCCATTTGCCCTAGAAAAAAAACCCAGGAGAGGACTTTCGGGACGAAGCGCCGCTGTCTCGAGGCGGAACCTAGGCAGGAGCACTTTTTCTCTCCGGCAGAGCGATTCCCCCGGGGATACTTCCCTCCAGGAGGGGGAAATCGAACCATCGACATCACCAACAACCCTCTCATCATGGGAGGTGTTGGAAATATTCCCTAGAGGCAATAATAAATTTTTTATTATCATATTTCCTTATTCATGATAAAGGTTTATTATTCATTCTAGAATTGTATTGACCGGAAACTTAAATACATGTGTGGATACATAAACAAGTACCGTGTCCCTAGTGAGCCTCTACTCGACTAGCTCGTTGATCAAAGATGGTTAAGGTTTCCTAACCATAGACATTGACTTGTCATTTGATAACGGGATCACATCGTTAGGAGATTGATGTGATGGACAAGACCCAACTGTAAGCTTAGCAGTTGTCCGTATCAGTTTATTGTTATAACTTTCTTCATGTTAAGTATATATTCCTAAGACCATGAGATCGTGCAACTCCCTGACACCATAGGAATACTTAGTGTGTATTCAAACGTCACTTCGTAACTGGGTGATCCTAAAGGTGCTCTATAGGTATCACCGAAGGTGTTTGTTCGGTTGGCACGGATCGAGACTGGGATTTGTCACTCCGTATCCCAGAGAGATATCTCTGGGCCCTCTCGGTAATACAACATCGCAAAGAGTTTGCAAGCAATGTGGCTAATGAGTTAGTCATGAGATCTTGTATTACACAACGAGTAAAGAGACTTGCTAGAAACAAGATTGAACTAGGTATGGAGATACCAGCGATCAAATCTTGGGCAAGTAACATATCAGCGTACAAAGGGAATTGCATACGGGATTAACCGAATCCTTGACATCGCGGTTCAACCAATAAAAGATCTCAATGGCATATGTAGGAATCAATATGGGCATACAGGTCCCGCAATTGGTTATTGACAGGAGAGGTGTCTCGGTCAAGACTAAATAATTCTTGAACCCGCAGGGTCGCACGCTTAACGTGCGTTGACGCTAGAGTAGTATTGGGATATTTGATGATTGGTAACCGAATGTTGTTTGGAGTCCCGGATGAGATCCCGGACGTCATGAAGAGTCTCGAAATAGTCGAGAGGTAAAGATTTATATATGGGAACTCATATTTTTGGTTCCGGAAAAAGATGCAGTCTTTTCGATATTGTACCATGAAGCTTCTAGAAGGTTCCAGAGGATTCCGGAGGGGGTCCGGAAGTCCACAAGGGGGTCCACCACAACCCAAGGGCTGGCATGGGATGAGGGGAGGCGCCATGGCCTTATTGGGCTAGGCGCACCAAGTCCTCAAAAGCCCATGTGGCTAGGGAAGGGAAAAAGGGGGGAGTCCTGGTAGGAGTCAAAGTCCTCTCCCCCTTGGCTGCGCCCAAGGGCTTGGAGGGGCTGTTCCCCATGCCCCTCCACCTATATATAGACGGAAGGGGGCACCCCCAAGAGGACACACCAATCCCTTGGCGCCCCTCTCTCTCCCGTTACACCGTATTTCCTCCATCCTCGTTCTAGTAGCGCTTGGCGAAGCCCTGCTGAACTAGCTCCACCACCAACATCACCACCACACCGTCGTGCTGGTTGTGATCCCATCTAATTCTTCGTCTTATCCTGCTGGATCAAGGAGGAGGAGATGTCATCGAGCCGCACGTGTGCTAAATTCGGAGGTGCCGTCCATTTGGCACTAGATCGGTTGGATCGTGATCGGATCGCGAAGAGTACAACTACATGATACATCCATTTTGCATCATGCTTTTATATTGATATTTATTGCATTATGGGCTGTTATTACACATTATATCACAATACTTATGCCTTTTCTCTCTTATTTTATAAGGTTAACATGAAGAGGGAGAATGCCGGCAGCTGGGATTCTGGACTGGAAAAGGAGCAAATATTAGAGACCTATTCTGCACAACTCCAAAAGTCCTGAAACTTCATGGAGCATGTTTTTGGAATATATAAAAAATATTGGGCGAAGAAAGAACTAGAGGGGGGCCACTTAAAGTGCGTTATATCGACTAGAGGGGGGGTGAATAGGCGATTTTTATAAATTCTTCACTGAGGAATTTGTGGGTGAGGAAATTCCTTAGTGAAGAACTACTTGCAGCGGAATAAGTACTCAAAAGTATGCATAGCAGAACACAAGCATAGTCATCATGATGAAATGAAAACAAGCACAGAGTATAGAAAGCGTAAACACATGATAACACAGGATGAAGACAAACAGACTGAGGAAATTGAACTGAGGAAATTGAGAAAGTCTTCAGTCGAAGTCTTCAAACACAGATATGAACAATTGCACAACACAGGAATGAGGAAATGAAAGAGTTGAGGAAATAGAACCAGTTGGCTTGGTGAAGACAATGATTTAGTAGACCAGTTCCAACTGCTATCTTAGTTGTACATCTGGTTAGGGCGGCTAGGTATTTAAACCTGAGGACACACAGTCCTGGACACCCAGTCCTGAACACATAGTCCAGGACACCTAGTCCTCACCGTATTCCCCTTGAGCTAAGGTCACACAGACCTCACCCAATCACTCGTGGTAAGTCTTCAGGTGACTTCCGAACCTTCACAAACTCGGTCACTCGGCGATCCACAATTTCCTCTTGGATGCTCTAGACCATGACGCCTAACCGTCTAGAAGAAGCACAGTCTTCAAAGGTAACGGATCCACGCAGGATCAATCTCTTCAGTGATGCTCAATCACTTTGGGTTTGTAGGTGTTTGGGTTTGGGGTTTTTCCTCACTTGATGATTTTCGCTCAAAGTCCTCGGAGGATGGGATGCTCTCAAATGACAAGTGTCAGTTTCTCTCGGAGTAGCCAACCAGCTAGTGGTTGTAGGGGGGCTATTTATAGCCTAGGGAGCAGCCCGCATGATAAGACATAAATGCCCTTCAATGATATGACCGTTAGGTGGGTAGATATTTTGGGACAGCTGGCGCATAGCACAACAACGGTCGGAAATTTGAGGTTCAAATTCCTCAGGGCTATCATGTTCCTCACTGTGTAGGCAATCCGCACTGGCGAATTCCTAACTCCTCAGTCAGAACAAATTCCTCAGAGACCAGAAGAACTTCGTCTCTGTCACTGAAGAATATGACTGAACTGTATGAGATTTCCAATGGCTTCACTCGAAGGGATTGGTAGGTGTAGGATTTTGAGTTGAGCATCACATGGAAATTTTTCCTTAGTATTTCCTCGACCCCCTTTAACAGTACGGTGTTTCCTATGACTCAAGAAAGAGAAAATGAAACTACAAAAACAAAAGTCTTCACGCTTCATATTTCTCAAATGAATACCAAGTCTTCAAGGTCACACCAATTTCTTCACCTTCAAAGTCTTCAGAAAGTCTTCAGAAATCCAAAGTCTTCAGTCGAAGAACTTCATTTTTAGGGGTCGACTTTCTCTGTAATTATCAAACTCCTCATAGACTTATAGATCTGTGTACACTCACAAACGCATTAGTCCCTTAACCTATAAGTCTTCAATACACCAAAATCACTAAGGGGCACTAGATGCACTTACAATCTCCCCCTTTTTGGTGATTGATGACAATATAGGTTAAGTTTTCAAGGGGATAAACATATGAAGTGTAAATACTGATATTGAGGAATTTGATTGCAAGATATAGAAGAACTCTCCCTGAAGATGTGCATAGTGAGGAATTTGCTTTTGAAGCAATGCACACTTGAAGAGTTGAATCATGGAGATCTCCCCCTATATCTTGTAATTCATACACGCATTTGACATAATATATGAAGAATTTGAAATGCATGATGAAATATGGTGACTGATGTAATTCAGCATGCGTGCAATAACATTAACGAGGAATGCAGAAGAAACAACAAAAGTATCAGGTCACCATAGAGTTTAAGTTTACAACTCAATCCAGCAAAGTCTTCAAAAGAACGAGAGTTGCAACTTAAAAAAACGCCCATTTAAGATAGACCCGCTTGAAGACTAACTCAAATTTCTTCCCCTTTGTCATCAAATGACCAAAAGGGTCGAAAATGAGGACTAACGCCCCTGAAGAATATCAAGGTGATGAAGGAGCATCAGCGTTGTTGGGGTCGGTTGTTGGAGTAGGGCCTGCCGCAGTGTCGTCCAAATCTTCATGTTCATCAGTGTCACGTGATGAAGAATAGGAGCTGGCCACCAAGGAAGGAACCTTGACCTTCTTGTACTTCTTTGGAGGAGGTGCAGCCCAGTCAGGATCGTCCTTGAGACCCATTGTCTTCAGATCTTCTTCACTATAGACTTGAGATAGAACAACCCAGGTGCGGTTGAGGATTTCATGAAGGTAGTAGTGGTTTTTCTTCACTGCATTGTGGGTAGCAGTCATGTTGTGAAGAATTGAACCAAACTGACGCTTGACCCATTTATGATTGCGATCAACCTTCTGGTGAAGACTAAGGAGAAGCTCACGGTCAGTCATCACCCTGGGTGCTGTGCCTTGAGGATTTTGCTCATGGGTGGCAGAGTCATCATTGGTGGAGCAGGATGCACCCTGGGTGCTGTGCCTTGAGTTATTTTTCCGAGGTTTGGAGTCCCTAGATATTTAATGACTGATGGTGGTTCACATTTTATTCATGGTGCTTCCCATAAAATGCTTGCTAAGTATAGTGTTAACCATAGAATTGCATCTCCTTATCATCCTCAGTCTAGTGGTCAAGTAGAATTGAGCAATAGAGAGATCAAATTAATTTTGCAAAAGACTGTTAATAGATCTAGAAAGAATTGGTCTAAGAAACTTGATGATGCATTATGGGCTTATAGAACTGCTTATAAGAATCCTATGGGTATGTCTCCGTATAAAAGGGTTTATGGAAAAGCATGTCACTTACCTCTTGAGCTAGAACACAAGGCATATAGTGATATTAAAGAGCTCAATTATGATTTCAAACTTGCCGGTGAGAAGAGGTTATTTGACATTAGCTCACTTGATGAATGGAGAACCCAAGCCTATGAGAATGCCAAGTTGTTTAAAGAAAAAGTTAAAAGATGGCATGACAAAAGGATACAAGAGCGTGAGTTTAATGTAGGTGATCATGTTTTGCTATACAACTCTCGTTTAAGTTTTTTGCAGGAAATATTCTCTCTAAATGGGAAGGCCCTTACATTATCGAGGAGGTATATCGTTCTGGTGCCATAAAAATCAACAACGCCGAAGGCACAAATCCGAAGGTGGTAAACGGTCAAAGAATCAAACATTATATCTCAGGCACTCTCATAAATGTTGAGACCAATATTATTGATACCATAACACCGGAGGAGTACATAAGGGACACTTTCCAGAATGTTTTAGACTCCGAAAAGGAATAGGTATGTGGTACGGTAAGTAAACCGACTCCAAAACGTTTCCAATGATAAATTTTCTCCGTTTTGGAATATTTAAAAAATTAGGAAAATTAGAAGTAGTCCAAAAGAGACACGAGGCCACCACAAGGGTGGAGGGCGCGCCCCCATCCTCGTGGCCACCTCGTGTGCCCTCTGGACTCCGTTTTCTTGCACGATACTTCTTTTGGTCAGTAAAAATTCACTATATAATCTCCCGAAGGTTTTGACCATCATACCTCGACAAAATCATCTGTTTTAGTTTTGAGTTGTTTCCATAGCAGATTTGGAGCAAGATGTCTTCGCAAGAGTCGGTCGGGGAGAGTCGTGTATCTCACCCGACACCAGGCCGAAGAGCATACAGCGAAGCTAACCACTTCGGGCAAGCAACGGAGGAAGAGATGGAGGCTGACCTGAAAAGAGTGGATGCCATGGATGCGGATCAAGAAGTCACCTCTCGTCTTCAAGCTGGATTCATGATGGAGGAACTTCAGAGCGCACCAATACCAAACTCGGTCATCCCTCCTAATGCTAGATTTCTTTCTTATGAAAATATGAAAAAGAGTGTTAATTTTTCTCCCGCAGCTATGAAACATCCTTGGGTGATTGGAGCTCTAGCCATCACGGGTAAAATTTGCAAGGAAATAATGGATCTTAAGCAGCAATAATAAGCTCGAGGAGGAGAATCGCATCTTAAGGGGAATCATCGCCAAGAATATCACATCCTCACCTCCGAAGAAAGAGATCTAATTACATGGGTATGGGCACTCCCCTTGGCAACAACCAAGCTTGGGGGAGGTGTCCCGGTATCGTATCACAATCACACCTCTATCTTTAGCACTTTTCTTAGTTCGATCCTTTTGGTTATATCTTGATCTAGTAGAATAAATTTTTTGGTATGATCTAGCCTTGAGTTTTGCTTTATGTTTCCTCTATGTAATCGAGTCCTTGAGATATATAATAAAGAGTAGTTTTGAATAAAGGGCTTTGCTTTCTTGCTACGATCTTGAGGGATGTAAATAAAAGAAAGAATAAAAAGAAATAATAAAAAGATCATATATTGATCTTATGGAGAGTAATGACTTCACATATAAAGAGTATGATGAATAAAAGTTGTTGAGAGTTGACAAACATAGTTTTGGTCATTGTTGCAATTAATAGGAAGTAATAAAGAAAGAGAGGCTTCACATATAAATATACTATCTTGGACATCTTTTGTAATTGTGAACACTCTTTAAAATATGGCATGCTAAAAAGTTGATGTTGGACAAGGAAGACAATATAACAGGTTATGCTTTCTTATATCCAAATAAAAGTTATATTATCATGGATCATCCAACATGTTGAACTTGCCTTTCCCTCTCATGCTAGCCAAACTCTTTGCACCAAGTAGAGATACTACTTGTGCTTCCAAATATCCCTAAACCAAGTTTTGCCATGAGAGTTCACCATACCTACCTATGGATTGAGTAAGATCCTTCAAGTAAGTTGTCATCGATGCAAGCAATAAAAATTTCTCTTTAAATATGTATGATCTATTAGTGTGAAGAAAATAAGCTTTATACGAACTTGTGATATAGAAGAAATAAAAGCGACGGACTGCATAATAAAGATCCTTACCACAAGAGGCAATATAAAGTGTTTGCATTAAGATTTTGTGCATCCAACCATAAAAGCGCATGAAAACCTATGCTTCCCTCTGCGAAGGGCCTATCTTTTACTTTTATCTTCTACCCTTATACAAGAGTCATGGTGATCATCACCTTTCCTTTCTACACTTTTCCCTTGGCAAGCACTATGTGTTGGAGAGATCCGGATATATATATATATATATCCACTCGGATGTAGGTTATCATAAAGTATTATTGTTGACATTACCCTTGAGGTAAAAGGTTGGGAGGCGAGACTATAAGCCCCTATCTTTCTGTGTGTCTGATTGAAGCCTTGAACCCATAAGTATCGCATGAGTGTTAGCAATTGTGAAAGATTAAATGATAGTTGATTACATGGACTTGCTGAAAAGCTCTTTAATTGACTCTTTTCGATGTTATGATAAATTGCAATTGCTTCAATGACTGAGATCATAGTTTGTTAGTTTTCAATGAAGTTTGTGATTCATACTTTATCTTGAGAATGAATTGTTACTTTAGCATAAGAAATTATATGGCATTATATGTTGGTGTTATAAAGATGATCATGATGCCCTTATGTCCGTATTTTATTTTTATCGACACCTCTATCTCTAAACATGTGGACATATTTTTGATTTCGGCTTTCGCTTGAGGACAAGCGAGGTCTAAGCTTGCGGGAGTTGATACGCCCATTTTGCATCATGCTTTTATATTGATATTTCTTGCATTATGTGTTGCAATTACACATTATACCACAATACTTATGCCTTTCCTCTCTTATTTTATAAGGTTTACATGAAGAGGGAGAATGCCGGCGGCTGGGATTCTGGACTAGAAAAGGAGCAAATATTAGAGACCTATTCTGCACAACTCCAAAAGTCCTGAAACTTCATGGAGCATGTTTTTGGAATATATAAAAAATATTGGGCAAAGAAAGAACCAGAGGGGGGCCACCAGCCAGCCACAAGGTTGGAGGGCACGCCCTACCCCCTGGGCGCGCCCCCGTCCTTGTGGGCCCCCGGCAGGCCTCCGGTGCCCATCTTTGGCTATATGGTGTGTTTTGACCTGGAAACAATCAGAAGGAAGTTTTCGGGACGAAGCGCCGCCGTCTTGATACATCTCCAATGTATCTACTTTTCCTAACGCTTTTCCTCTAGTTTTGGACTCTAATTTGCATGATTTGAATGAAACTAACCCCAGACTGGCGCTGTTTTTAGCAGAACTACCATCGTGTTGTTTTTGTGCAGAAGTAAAAGTTCTCGGAATGGAATGAAACTTTGCGAGGATTTTTTATATCAATAATAAGAATTTCTAGAGCCAAGACCTACCGGAGGGGGGCCCCTGGGTGGGCACAACCCACCAGGGCGCGCCCCCTCTCCTGGTGCGCCCAGGTGGGGAAGGAATGAAACTTTGCGAGGATTTTTATATCAATAATAAGAATTTCTAGAGCCAAGACCTACCGGAGAGGGGCCCCTGGGTGGGCACAACCCACCAGGGCGCGCCCCCTCTCCTGGTGCGCCCAGGCGGGTTGTCCCCACCTGGTGGCCGTGCAGACCCTGAAACCGACGCTATAAAATCCTATTTTCGGAGAAAAATATCAGGGAGAAAGAATTATCATGATCCACGAGACAGATCCGCTGCCAAGCCCTGTTCTTCCTTGGAGGGCAGATCTGGAGTCCGTTTGGGGCTCCGGAGAGGGGGATCTTCGTTCTTCGTCATCACCAACCCTTCTCCATCGCCAATTCCATGATGCTCCCCACCGGGACTGAGTAATTCCTTCGTAGGCTCGCTGGTCGGTGAGGAGTTGGATGAGATTCATCATGTAATCGAGTTAGTTTTGTTAGGGCTTGATCCCTAGTATCCACTATGTTCTAAGATTGATGTTGCTATGACTTTGCCATGCTTAAAGCTTGTCACTTTGGGCCCGGGTGCCATGATTTCAGATATGAACCATTTATGTTATCACCATTATATCCATGTTCTAGATCCGATCTTGCAAGTTATAGTCACCTACTACGTGTTATGATTCGGTAACCCTGGAGTGACAATAACCGGGACTTCTTCCGGTGATTACCGTAGTTTGAGGAGTTCATGTATTCACTATGTGTTAATGCTTTGTTCCGGTTCTCTATTAAAAGGAGGCCTTAATATCCCTTAGTTTCCAATGTGGACCCTGCTGCCACGGGAGTGTAGGACAAAAGATGTGATGCAAGTTCTTTTAATACAACACGTATGACTATTTACGGAATACATGCCTACATTATATTGACAAACTGGAGCTAGTGCCGTATCGCCCTAGGTTATAACTGTCTCATGATGAATATCATCCAGCAAGTCACTGATCCAATGCGTACGAATTTATCTTATATTGTTTCTGCTAAGTTACTACTGCTATCATCGTTGTTACACTTGCTACAAAATTACTGCTATCACTGTTACTGTTACTATTGCTACTGTCACTACTATTAAAACTATCAAACTACTTTGCTACTAATCACTTTGCTGCAGATAATTAATCTCCAGGTGTGGTTGAATTGACAACTCAGCTGCTAATACCTTCAAATATTCTTTGGCTCCCCTTGTGTCGAATCTATAAATTTGGGTTGAATACTCTACCCTAAAAAACTGTTGCGATCCCCTATACTTGTGGGTTATCAAGACCTTTTCTTGCGCCGTTGCCGGGGACCATAGCTATATTTGTTGAGTCACTTGGGATTATTATCATATTATCACTATGAAGAATTTGAAGGATCCTAAGACTAAGATATTTCCCTCAAGTACGAGGGGAGGTAAGAAACTGCCATCCAGTTCTGCTTTAGATTCACCTTCTGTTATGAGTAAACTTGCAAAACCACTACATGCTATTAATTCTGATATGTCGCAAGTTATTGATGATGCTAATTCTGCTTTGGATAATGCTTATGATGATGCTAGTACCTTGCTTGATAATGATGATGTGCAACTTGGTGATTTTCTTGATAAACAAATTGCTAGGGTAATACAACATGATGTTGTTGAATCTGATGATGAGCTTGAAACTGAAACTCCTAAAACACCTGCTAGAACTAGCCTTCCCAGATATGAATTGCCTAAGGTACTGGAAGGTTATGTTATGAGTGAAGAAACAACTAGAGATATTCTTGCTTGTAATGATAGAGATGATCTAGAGAAATTATTACACAAGTATAAAGAAAAATCTCTGAATGCTAGAATGAAATGTGATCCTAAGTTTGCTACTTCACCTATCTTTATTGATGATAAGGATTACGAATTCTCTATTGACCCAGAGTTAATTACTTTGGTTGAATCTGATCCTTTCCACGGTTATGAAACTGAAACTATTGTGGCACATCTTACTAAGTTGAATGATATAGCCACCCTTTTTACTCATGATGAGAAAACTCGCTACTACTTTATTCTCAAATTATTTCCGTTCTCATTAAAGGGTGATGCTAAAGCTTGGTACAATACTCTTGCTCCTGGTTGCGTGCATAGTCCCCAGGATATGATTTATTACTTCTCTGAAAAATATTTCCCTGCTCATAAGAAACAAGCTGCCTTACAGGAAATATTTAACTTTGTTCAAACTAAAGAAGAGAGTCTCCCACAAGGTTGGGAGAGGCTTTGCCAGTTACTTAATGCTTTGCCTGATCATCCTCTTAAGAAAAATGAAATACTTGATATCTTCTATAATGGACTAACCGATACTTCTAGGGACTTCCTAGATAGTTGTGTTGGTTGTGTTTTCAGGGAGCGAACAGTTGGGCAAGCTGAAGAATTATTGAATAACATATTGAAAAATTATGATGATTGGACTATTCCTGAACCACCGCCTAAACCCACTCCAAAGAAGAGGGGTATAGTATATCTCAGTCCTTAAGATATGCAAGAGGCAAAGAAATCTATGAAGGAAAAATGTATTAAAGCTGAGGATGTTAAAAATTTACCTCCTATTGAAGAAATACATGGGCTTAATACACCACCAATGCCTAAGGTGGTAGATGTAAATTCTCTAATGAAGTTTAATGATAACGATAATCCTCACAATATGCATCCTAGGCAATGCCTTTATGAGTTTGAAAACTATATTAGAAAACAAGATCACTTTAATGCAAATGTTATGAAACAGTTGAAATATAATTCGGATATGATTGCTCGCTTGAGTGACTTCTTATTTAGAATCTCAAATGATGTTAGAGGTGTTGGAAAACATGCTTCTATGGTTCAAACTTAGTTAGAACAAGTTGCTAAATCTCAAAGAGGATTGCTTGATGAAATGAATCATAATATGCATGACTTTGCTGTTAGAGTTGCAACTAGAGGAGGTAAAATGACTCAGTAACTACTTTATCCCGAGGGACACCCTAAAAGAATTGAACAAGATTCACAAAGAGTTAACACTGATGCACCTAGTCCTAGAAAAAAGAAAAAGAAAAATGATAGGACTTTTCATACCTCTAGTGAACCTGAAATAGAAAAACCTCCTGATAATGGTAATGAAACTTCTATCTGTGATGCTGAAACTCAATTTGGTAATGAACACTCACCTAGTGATAATGAAAAAGATAATTATGAGGTTCATGAAGACTCTCAACCAAACAATGATAAAGAACCAGACAATGATGTTGAGATATAACCACCAGTTTATCTTGATAACCCACAACCTAAGAATAAAATATATGACAAAAGAGACTTCATTGCTAGAAAACACGGTAAAGAAAGAGAACCGTGGGTTCAAAAACCTATGCCTTTTCCACCCAAGTCAACTAAACAGAAAGGTGATGAAGAATTTGAACGCTTTGCTGAAATGCCGAGGCCAGTCTTTTTGCGTAGTCGCTTGACTGATATCTTGAAAATGCCTCCTTATGCAAAGTATATGGAAGACATCATCACAAATAAGAGAAAAATACCGGAAGCTGAAATCTCCACTATGCTTGCTAATTACAATTTTAAGGATGGAGTACCTAAAAACCTTGGAGATCCGGGAATACCAACTCTTGTTCTATCAAAAATAATTATGTGAAAACTGCTTTGTGTGATTTAGTAGCTGGTGTTAGTGTTATGCCTTTCTCTTTATATAAAAGACTTTACTTGAATAAACTCACACCTACTGAAATATCTTTGCAAATGGCTGACAAATCAACTGCCATACCTATCGGTATCTGTGAGGATGTGCCTATTGTTGTTGCTAGTGTTACTATTTTGACTGACTTTGTTATACTTGAGATGCCAGAGGACGACAACATGTTGATTACCCCTGGTAGACCCTTCTTGAATACTGCAGGGGCTGTTATTGATTGCAATAAAAGCAAGGTCACTTTCCATATCAATGGTAATGAGGATACGGTGCACTTTCCGAAGAAACAATTCCAAGTGAATGGTATTAATGTTATTGAAAAATCTCCGACAATCACTATTGGAAGTTTTCAAATACCTCTACCTACTATCAAAAAGAAATATGAAATGCTTATTGTTGGGGAAATGCATATCCCCATTGAGGTAACTTAGTGATTTACGAAAGTTCTTCGGTTTCATGCTAATCGAAAGTGGTTGTTGATAAGACCTGATCAATCTTATTAATGGATCATTTTTGAACGGTATGAAGTTGATGAATTTAGTAAGCACTACTTTCGGTCACTACTTTTAGTTTTCTGTTTTTGTTAGTTAAATAAAATAAAATGCCATGTTTTGTCTGTTTTCTGAATTTCCTGTGCAATAAAAAATGACCAAAAAAAGTTCTCAGAATGCCCTGAAAATTTAATATGATTTTTTTCTGAATATTTCTGAATTTCTGGTGCAAGTAATATCAGAGGAAGGTGCACCAGGTGGGCACAACCCACCTGGGCGCGCCAGGAACCCCAGGCACGCCCTGCTGGGTTGTGGTCCCCACGTGGGCCCCCTCACTTATCCCTTCAGCCCACTTCATCACTTACCTCCAGAAAAAAAATCCCCCTTGCTCCCTCTCCCGTGTTCTTGCCCTCAAACCCGCGGATTTCGATCTGTTTGCTCGAAGCTACGTTTCCGAAACTGTTTCGGGGGATTGTTGCTTGGTATGTGACTCCACCGTTTGTCCAATTAGTTTTTGTTTTAGTGGTTTATATTTTGAATAATTAGTTACTCTTGGTGCTGCTGTAGATGTGCTTGCATGTTAAATTCTTAGAGTTCTAAGTAGTTTGAATGCTTGCTATGGCCTCTATGCATCCCTATGAGTAGTTGGTATCAATTTTGTGAAGTTTTGTTGAGAAATTTTTGTGGGCTAATAAATTTAAGAATTTTTTTCATAGGAAAACCATGAATATCTTTAGGAAGTTTGACTCCAAGAAGAACTCCAAGGGTGTTATTGGGGAGTCATCTAATAGTGATCTCCGTCCTCGGAGGTTGGCGGAAGTACGGCCGTGTGAATGGCCACACACCCCGTTCCTGGAAGAGGCTGGAATCCTTCAGGAGTTCACACAATATGTTGCAAATGCCGGCCTCACCGACTTCATTGCAGATGAGTGTGACCAGCACCAAATCCTCACAAATATCTTTGTTCAAATTTTACTTTCCTGCCTAGGAATAATCCTCCTGAAGTGAGCTTTGATTTATATGCTGAAAACCATCAGATACCACTTACTGAATTTTGTGACATGTGATTGATCCCTTCTGATGGGAGCTTAGCTGAGCCTAGGCCGGCTGGGTTTGAGACCTTTTATCGCACTTTGACAGTGGGAGATGAGGGAGGAGTGTCAGCTACCACTATCGCTGGCTTGCATTTTCCTGTTGTTCATTACTCTGCACTTTTCATTGCAAAATGCTTGCTTGCTAGGAAGAAGGTGGGTGCACTTAGTTCACCAGACCTTGCTGTTTTACGTCATGCTTTAGAGGGCGACAACACTAATAGCTTGGGAGCTATTATGGCTCATCGCCTCCATATTATAAATCTCAGGGTAAAATACATGGTGGGATTTATGCTACTCGTTTGGTAGCTCACTTCGAGGTTGAGATACGCTCTCATGATTTTCCTCTTACCAAAGTTTACCTAGATCGTGCAGCCATGGATCATGATCACTTTACTGATATCGAATCTCCTAACATACCCATTCCATATAACCTGGTTTTCAGTGTGAGAACTCATGATATTATTCCATTGCCTGCTCCTGCTTTGTTTGATTCTGTTGCCAAGGGGGGATATAGGATTATGCCTGCAGACATCATCACCTACAGGAACGCTCAGGCTGCTGCGGAGGCAGCACAGGAGGAGCCTCAGCAGTGGGATGAGTGGATGCCCACTCCTCAGCACCCCTACTACCCTCCAGGCTATTGATCGATTACCAAGTTAGGCCAAAAGCCTAAGCTTGGGGGAGTACGTGTTTCCACCGACTTTACATTCATATTCACTTATCCCATTTGTCGGTGTCCACACTTTTTCATTGTATCATCCATGCTTAGATTTATTTTCTTGCTTTCTTCTTGTGTGTCTGAAAAACTTTAGAAAAACCAAAAAAAATAGTTGTAGCTAATTTACTTTCTATGCATGCTTAGTAGTAATATTAAAACAAAAACCCAAAAAGATTTCCTTGTTCTTCTTTTGCTCGCTGGGAGCTTTCCCGTGTAAATAGTTTTTCTCGTCTTTGCTTTTCCCTTTTTATTTGCTTGTTTAAGAAAACTAAAAACTCCAAAAATATTTCAGTGTGTTTCTTTGAAATTCTTTTCTTTTTATTCGAGTTGTACCGAGGAGAAGACCACGATGAAAATGTTGAGTGGCTCTCATATGAATAATTGTTGAACTAATAAAGAGCACATTTTACCTTGTCTTCTCCCGTTGAATAAAATGTTTGCAGATTCCAGCTTAGTCCACGACACTCTTGCACTATTATTATTGTCATATCATTCGGCCGTGCAAGTGAAAGGCAATAATGACGATATTCAACGAACTGGCCGTGGCAGAAAGAAACTGGTATGAACTCAACTTGTTCTGTTTGTGTAAATATGTTTAAACTAGTATCCATGATTCATCCCATTATGATTAAAATGTTTGGAATGACAATTAGAGATTATATTTTCTCATGCCATGCATAAGTAGCTGGGAGTGGATAATGATTTATCTTGGATTTCAACATTGCGTTAAAATGATTGTGATGTAGTATGATGATATGGTGTCCTCCTCTAAATGTTCGAGTGGCTTGACATGGCACATGTTCATGCATGTAGTTGAATCAATACCAACATAGCTTCTATGATATTTATGTTCATGGTGTTCATATCCTACTCATGCTAGTGTCCGATGTTACTTATGCATAATGCATGTTTATGATCGTTGTTGCTCTCTAGCTAGCCGCTTCTCAATCTAATTGCTAGCCTTCGCGTGTACTAAGTGGGAATTCTGCTTGTACATCAAAAACCTTGAACCCAAAGTTATTCTAGATGAGTCCACCATACCTACCTATATGCGGTATTACCCTGCCGTCCTATGTAAATTTGCATGTGCCACCTCTAAAAACTTCTAAATAAATATCCGTTTTGTGTGCCTGGATCATTCATGGAACGACAGGAGGTGGTCGGTATCTTCCATGCTAAGCGGGTTATTCTCAGGTCGAGTGTTTATTCACTCGCCATCACACTAGAAAAGGGCGGTAATAGGGATGCCCAGTCCCAAACTCCAAAATACAAAAATAGTTAATCGCTCGAATAATCAAACAAAAACTCCCAATGGAGTCAAAACCTTTACTTTTATCGCTTGGGAACCGCCACTAGCGTGCTTAGCATGGAAGATATTGATAACTGATGGTCGAGAAGTAAATGAGAAGGGTGCACGTCTCAAAATATCATTTACCTCTGTTTTAAAATTTGAGCTCTGGCACCTCTGCAAATCACCGCTTCCCTTTGCGAAGGGACTATCTATTTACTTTTTATGTTATGTCATCACCTTCTAAAACAAGCGCTAGAACCTGAGAGCACAGTTGTCATGACTTATGCATTGTGTGTAGCTAATGTTTGGTGCATCATGACTGGATCTTTTCTACCATGAATTACAATGTTTAGTCGCTGAACTTTGGAGGTGCTCTGCATTTATGTTTTGCGGTCTCAGAAAGGGCTAGCAAGATACCACTATTGTCATATTATATCATGGTTGTTCTCACAACGTGTTGCCGTTTGAGATATCTTATTACTGCTCGCTAGCTGATTATGTCATTGATATGAGTCATTATAATCTTTAAGACTTATTGTCGGCATGGTTAGTTATAATGTGGCTGGAAACTTGGGTGTTGTTTAAGCTTATTTATGCAACAAGAGCAAAAGAGTTCGTAAAAGTTTTTCTTTTTCACTTTTAGTTTATCAACTGAATTGCTTGAGGACAAGCAAAGGTTTCAGCTTGGGGGAGTTGATACGTCTCCAACGTATCTACTTTTCCTAATGCTTTTCCTCTTGTTTTGGACTCTAATTTACATAATTTGAATGAAACTAACCCCGGACTGACGCTGTTTTCACCAGAACTACCATGGTGTTGTTTTTGTGCAGAAATAAAAGTTCTCGGAATGGAATGAAACTTTGCAAGGATTTTTATATCAATAATAAGAATTTCTGGAGCGAAGACCTACCGTAGAGGGGCCCCTGGGTGGGCACAACCCACCAGGGCGCGCCCCCTCTCCTGGCGCGCCCAGGTGGGTTGTACACACCTGGTGGCCCCGCAGACCCTGAAACCGATGCTATAAAATCCTATTTTCGGAGAAAAAAATCAGGGAGAAAGAATTATCACGATCCACGAGACGAAGCTGCCGCCAAGCCCTGTTCTTCCTCGGGAGGGCAGATCCGGAGTCCGTTTGGGGCTCCGGAGAGGGGGTTCTTCGTTCTTCGTCATCACCAACCCTTCTCCATTGCCAATTCCATGATGCTCCCCACCGGGAGTGAGTAATTCCTTCTTAGGCTCACTGGTCGGTGAGGAGTTGGATGAGATTCATCATGTAATCGAGTTAGTTTTGTTAGGGCTTGATCCCTACTATCCACTATGTTCTAAGATTGATGTTGCTATGACTTTGCCATGCTTAATGCTTGTCACTTTGGGCCGGGGTGCCATGATTTCAGATCTGAACCATTTATGTTATCACCATTATATACATGTTCGAGATCCGATCTTGCAAGTTATAGTCACCTACTACGTGTTATGATCCGGTAACCCCAGAGTGACAATAACCGGGACTTCTTCCGGTGATTACCGTAGTTTGAGGAGTTCATGTATTCACTATGCGTTAATGCTTTGTTCCGGTTCTCTATTAAAAGGAGGCCTTAATATCCCTTAGTTTCCAATATGGACCCCGCTGCCACGGGAGGGTAGGACAAAAGATGTCATGCAAGTTCTTTTAATAAAGCACGTATGACTATTTACGGAATACATGCCTACATTATATTGACAAACTGGAGCTAGTGCCGTATTTCCCTAGGTTATAACTGTCTCATGATGAATATCACCCAACAAGTCACCGATCCAATGCCTACGAATTTATCTTATATTGTTTCTGCTAAGTTACTACTTCTATCATCACTGTTACACTTGCTACAAAATTACTGCTATCACTGTTACTATTACTATTGCTGCTGTCACTACTATCAAAACTATCAAACTACTTTGCTACTGATCACTTTGCTGCAGATAATTAATCTCCAGGTGTGGTTGAATTGACAACTCAGCTGCTAATACCTTCAAATATTCTTTGGCTCCCCTTGTGTCGAATCTATAAATTTGGGTAGAATACTCTACCCTCGAAAACTATTGCGATCCCCTATACTTGTGGGTTATGATGTCTCCAGGTAGAACCTGGCAAGAACCAATCTAGGGCTCCGGCGGAGTTGTTCTGCCAGGGAAACATCCCTCCGGGAGGGGGAAATCAAAGCCATCGTCATCACCAACGTTCCTCTCATCGAGTGGGGGTCAATCTCCATCAAAATATTGACCAACACCATCTCCTCTCAAACCCTAGTTCATCTCTTGTATTCGATCTTGGTCTCAAAACCTCTGATTCGTACCTGTGGGTTGCTAGTAGTGTTGATTACTCCTTGTAGTTGATGCTAGTTGGTTTATCTGGTGGAAGATTATATCTTCAGATCCTTCATGATAATTAATACTCCTCTAACCTTGATCATTAATATACTTTGTGAGTAGTTACGTTTGTTCCTGAGGATATGGGAGAAGTCTTGTTATAAGTAATCATGTGAATTTGGTATTCGTTCGATATTTTGATGAGATGTATGTTGTTTCTCCTCTAGTGGTGTTATGTGAACGCCGACTACATGAAACTTCACCATTATTTGGGCCTAGGGGAAGGCATTGGGAATTAATAAGTAGATGATGGGTTTCTAGAGTGACAGAAGCTTAAACCCTAGTTTATGCGTTGCTGCTTAAGGGGCTGATTTGGATCCATATGTTTCATGCTATGGTTAGGTTTACCTTAATTCTTCTTTCGTAGTTGCGGATGCTTGAGAGAGGGGTTAATCATAAGTGGGAGGCTTGTCCAAGGAAGGGCAGCACCCAAGCACCCGTCCAACCACATATCAAATTATCGAAGTAATGAACGCGAATCGTATGAGCATGATGAAAACTAGCTTGACAACAATTCCCATGTGTCCTCGGGAGCACTTTGCTTTATATAAGAGTTCGTCCAGGCTTTTCCTTTGCTACAAAAAGGATTGGGCGACCTTTCTGCACCTTAGTTACTTTATTTACTTGTTTCCCATGATGAGTTATCTTATCACAAAACTACCTGTTACCGATAATTTCAGTGCTCGCAGAGAATACCTTGCTGAAAATCGCTTATCATTTCCTTCTGCTCCTCGTTGGGTTCTTCACTCTTACTTAACGAAAGGACTATGATAGATCGCCTATACTTGTGGGTCATCACTACATCAACCGCGTTATATACGTTTCCGCTTTCGTTCTATGAGGGTACGTTGACACACTCTCCCCTCTTGTTGCTATGCTTCTCCTAGGTAGATCTTGGGTGTTCGTAGGAATTTTTTTGATTTTCATGCGGCGTTCCCCTCAGTGGCATCATGAGCTAGGTCTATGCATAGATGTATATCCACGAGTAGAACACAAAGAGTTTTTGGTGTTGATGCTAAAATTACTTACCTCTCTTGTCTTATCTGGATTCGGCGGTATTGTGAGATGAAGTGGCTCAGACCAACCTTATATGTCCTCGCACATGAGACTGATTCCATCGACTAACATGCAACTTGTTTTGCATAAGGTGGCTAGCGGGTGTGTGTCTCCTAATTTAGTTGAATCTAATTTGACAAAGGCGGTCCTTATAGAAGGTTAAAAGGCAACTTGATTATCACCGCTGTGGCTTTGCATAGGTAAGAACTGTTCTTGCTAGTTTCCCACAGCAGCCACGTAAAATTTGCAACAACAAAGTAGAGGACGTCTAACTTGTTTTTGCAGGGCATGTTGTGACGTGGTATGGCCAAAACGTGATGTGATATATGTTGATGTATGAGATGATCATGTTTTGTAATAGGTTCACGACTCGCATGTCAATGAGTACGACAACCGACAGGAGCCATAGGGTTGTCTTTAATTTATTAATCGCCATTTAATTGCTTTACTTTATCGCTATGCGTTAGCAATAGTTGTAGAAGCAATAGTTGGCGGAGACGACCACGTGACGACATAATGATAAGAGATCATGATGATGGAGATCATGGTGTCATGTCGGTGACGATGGAGATCATGCCGGTGCTTTGGAGATGGAGATCAAAGGCACGAGATGATAATGGCCATATCATGTCACATATTGATTGCATGTGATGTTTATCCTTTTTATGCATCTTATTTTGCTTAGAACAACGCTAGCATCATAAGATGATCCCTTCACTTAATTTCAAGAAATTGTGTTCTCCCTGAGTATGCACCGTTGCAAAAGTTTGTCGTTTCGAAGCACCTCGTGATGATCGGGTGTGATGGACTATACGTTCGCATACAACGGGTGTAAGCCAGTTTTACACATGCAGAATACTTGGGTTAAACTTGACGAGCCTAGCATGTATAGACATGGCCTCGGAACATAGGATACCGAAAGGTCGAACATGAGTCATATAGTAGATATGATCAACATGAAGATGTTCACCATTTATGACTACCCCATCTCACATGATGATCGGATATGGGTTAGTTGATTTGGATCATCTGTCACTTAGACAACTTGAGCGATGATGATTTAAGTGGGAGTTCATTAGTAATTTGATTAAATGAATAAATTATCATGAACTTAGTCTTAATTGTCTACCCCTACCTCAAGAAATTATTATTATTGATATAAATAATCCTTGCAAAATTGCGTTCCATTCCGAGAACTTTTATTTCTGCGCAAAAATAACACCATGGCAATTCTGCTGAAAACAACGTCAGTCCGGGTTAGTTCCATTCAAATCATGCAAATTAGAGTCCAAAACAAGGGAAAATAGTTTGGAGAAGTAGATACGATGGAGACGTATCAACTCTCCCAAGCTTAACCCATTGCTTGTCCTCAAGCAATTCAGTTGACAAACTGAAAGTATAAAGAAAAACTTTTACAAACTCTGTTTGATCTTGTTGTTGCAAATATGTAAAGCCAACATTCAAGTTTTCAGAAAAGATTATGAACTAACCATATTCACAATAACATTTAGGTCTCATGTTTACTCATATCAATGGCATAATCAACTAGCTAGCAATAATAATGAATCTCGGATGACAACACTTTTTCAAACACAATCATGATATGATTTAACAAAATGGTATCTCGCTAGCCCTTTCTGAGACCGGAAAACATAAATGCCGAGCACCCCTGAAGATGAAGGACTGACTAGACATTGTAATTCATGGCAAAATAGATCCAGTCACAGTCATACTCAATATCAATTAATAACAATGCATACAAATGACAGTGGCGCTCTCTAACTGGTGCTTTTTATAAGAGGATGATGACTCAGCAATAAAACTAAATAGATAGGCCCTTCACAGAGGGAAGTAGGGATTTGCAGAGGTGCCAGAGCTCGAGTTTTTGAAACAGAGATAAATAATATTTTGAGCGGCATGCTTTCATTGTCAACATAACAACAAAGAGATCTCGGTATCTTCCATACTAGATACATTATAGGCGGTTCCCAAACAGAATGGTAAAGTTTATACTCCCCCACCACCAAAAAGCACACTGCACGGCTGGTCCGAGACAACGGGTACCGTCCAACTAACAACAGTCCTGGGGGAGTTTTGTTTGCAATTAATTTTGATTTGAATTGAGCATGGGACTAGGCATCCCGGTTACCAGCCATTTTCTCGTGAATGATGAGCAGAGTCCACTCATCGTGAGAATAACCCACCTAGCATGGAAGATACTGACAGCCCTAGTTGCTACATGAGCGATTCGAGCATACAAAACAGATTATCATTTGAAGGTTTTGAGTTTGGCACATGCAAATTTACTTGGAACGGTAGGTAAATACCGCATATAGGTAGGTATGGTGGACTCTTATGGAACAACTTTGGGTTTATGGAAGTGGATGCATAAGCAGTATTCCTGCTTAGTACAAGTGAAGGCTAGAAAAAGACTGGGGAGTGACCAACTAGAGAGTGACAACAGTCATAAACATGCATTGAGATTAACCAACATTGAGTGCAAGCATGAGTAGGATATAAATCACCATGAACATAAATATCGTGGAGGCTATGTTGATTTTGTTTCAAGTACATGCATGAACATGTGCCAAGTTAAGCCACTCGAATCATTCAAAGGAGGATACCATCCTATCATACTACATCACAACCATTTTAAAAGCATGTTGGCACGCAAGGTAAACCATTATAAACTCCTAGCTAATTAAGCATGGCATGAATAACTACAGTCTCTAATTGTCATTGCAAACATGTTTCATTCATAATGGGCTGAATCAAGAACAATGAACTAATCATATTTACAAAAACAAGATAGGTCGAGTTCATACCAGCTTTTCCTCATGACAATCATTTCATCATATATCGTCATTATTGCCTTTCACTTGCATGACCGAAAGGTGTGGATAATAATAATAGTGCACGTGCATTCGACTAAGCTGGGATGTGCAAACATTTATTCAAAGGAGAAGACAAGGTAATATGGGCTCTTTGTTAGATCAACAATAGTGCATATGAGAGCCACTCAACATTCTCATCGTGGTCTTCTCCTCTCGACCCCCAAAGAATAGAAAAGAATTTAAAAGAAACACACTAAAATGTTTTTGGAGTTTTTGTTTTTCTGAAGAAGGTAAAACAAGAACGAGAAAAACTATTTACACGGGAAAGCTCCCAACAAGCAAAGGAAGGAGAAATCTTTCTGGGTTTTCTTTAATACTACAACTAAGCATGTAAAGTAAACTAACTACAACTATTATTTTGGTTTTTCTCAAAGTTTTTCAAACACACAAGAAGAAAGCAAGAAAAAGAAAATAAAACAACAAGGATAATACAATGAAAAAGTATGAACACCGACAACGGGAATGAGTGTGTGAACATGAATGTAATGTCGGTGAGAAATATGTACTCCCCCAAGCTTAGGCTTTTTGCCTAAGTTGGTCTACGCTCATGGATCAAAGTACCCTTCCCCGATGTACTGAGGAGGATCCTGGGGGTTCCACTGCTTCGCGAGCTCCTGTGGCTCCCACTGATAAATAGACTGTTGATATGGATCAGGTGATGTTTTTGGCTTAGGAACCGGGGATCGCATCCCCTCCTAGTATGCATGAATATCCGCAGGCACAAACGAAGTACCTGCCTGAATGAGTATCGAACAAAGTAGGTGTAGGCAAGGTAATAATTTGAAAAGTATCCTCGCTAAATACCAGGTTATAAATTAATCTCTTTCCCTTATCATAGAGAATAAAATCATGTGCTACCATACTTTTATAATCTAAGTATATGGTGGGTAGCAGCTTCTCCTCTTTTTCATCGTGCCTAATGGGTATCTCGAAACGTCTAGCAAGACAGGAAGCATAGATACCTCCAAAGATAGGACCCTTCGTACGGTTTAAACTCAACTGTTTAGCAACCATAGCGCCTAAACTAAAAGTTTTATCACGAAGTAAAGCCTGGCGCAAAATGGCAAGGTCAGGAGCACTAAGGCCTTCACTATCCCTGCGACTAATCAAACATCTCCCGCAAATAATGAATAATAGCACAAAACACGAAAACGTAAACTAGACACTCTCGCTTCCGACACCTTTCTCCTTTCCCCTACGGTAACTTCATCAATAAAATATTCCACATCTCTAGGACGTGGTTCCTTGATGCTACCCTCTTAAGGTAATTTACAAACCTCACAAAAGACATAAAGCATCATTTCCTTGTACTCATCATATTAGTAAAATCTACCATGGGTGGTGATCTCCTGACATGAAAATGAAAATTTTGAACGAAAGTATTAGTGAGTAGGGGATACTGATCACACTGGTCGTGGAGGAAATCGGTGATGCCTGTATTCTCAGCCAAATAATAGAAATCTTCATAAATTCCGGCCGCCTCCAAGAATCCATCACATGTCCATTCACACGGCCGAATCTCTACGGCGCGAGGAAGATTGCACTTGGGCTTTTCCTTCTATTCATTTTCTTTTTCCTTCGAACCCTGGCTCGAGGAGCCTCTCAACAATCTCCTCATCATTTTCTTCCACTGAAAATTTTCTGAAATTTTTAGTAACTCAAAATAAAAGTGAACCAAACTCAACAAGATTGATAGCAACTACTCATACAAGTGTCTAGAGGCTAAATCATGCATCAAAACTACTTTGGCCCATATACATTTGACATGCAAGCTCAAGACACAAGGTCACCACAACAGCAGAAATTTGCAATAAATAAAGCACTAGAACAAAAACTAATTGGACCATTGGAGGAGTCACATATCGAGCAGTTTTATGAATGGAGCTTTGAGCAAGGAGATCGAAAATGGCAGCAAAATGAGAAAGAACACGGGTTTGAGCTACGGGATAATTTTTTGGAGGAAGATGAAGTGGATGGGTGCTGGAATAAGTGGAGGGGACCCACATGGGACCCACAAGACAAGGGGGCGCGCCCTCCACCCTTGTGGCCCACTGGTGTGTTCTTAGTGCCAGAAATTCTCAAATATTCTATAAAAAATCATACTAAATTTTCAGGGCATTTGGAGAACTTTTATTTTTGGGACATTTTTTATTGCACGGATAATTCAGAAAACAGATAGAAAATACTATTTTTTCTTTATTTAATCTAAATAACAGAAAGTAAGAAGTGGGAAAAGAAGGTTGTGCCTTCTCAATTCATCCATCTCATGCTCATCAAAAGGAATCCATTAACAAGGTTGATCAAGTCTTATTAACAAACTTCTTCCGAGTGACATGAAACCGGAGAACTTTCGAATAACACTAGATTACCTCAACAGGGATATGCATGTGCGCAACAATAATAATATCATATTTATTTTTGATAGTAGGAAGAGGGAGTTCAAAACCTCCAATAGTAATAGTTGAAATTTTTCCAATAGAATTGATACTATGAACTTGAGGTTGTTTCTTCGGAAAGTGTACCGTATGGTCATTACCATTAACATGAAAAGTGATATTGCCTTTGTTGCAATCAATAACAGCCCCTGCAGTATTCAAAAACGGTCTACCAATGATAATCGACATACAGTCGTCCTTGGGAATATCAAGAATAACAAAGTCCTTTAAGATAGTAACGTTTGCAACCACAACAGGCACATCCTCACAAATTCTGATGGGTATAGCAGTTGATTTATCAGGCATTTGCAAAGAAATTTCAGTAGGTGTCAACTTATTCAATTCAAGTCTACGATATAAAGAGAAAGGCATAACACTAACACCGGCTCCAAGATCACATAAAGCAGTTTTAACATAGTTTCATTTAATGGAGGATGGTATAGTTGGTACTCCTGGATCTCCAAGTTTATTTGGTATTCCACCCTTAAAAGTATAATTAGCAAGCATGGTGGAAATTTCAGCTTCCGGCATATTTCTTTTATTAGTAACAATATCTTTCATATACTTAGCATAAGGAGACACTTTCAGCATATTGGTCAAACGGATACGCAAAAAGATAGGTCTAATTATTTCAGCAAAGCGCTCAAAATCCTCATCATCCTTTTTCTTGGATGGCTTAGGAGGAAAGGGCATAGGTTTCTGAACCCACGGTTCTGTTTCTTTACCATGCTTCCTAGAAACAAAGTCTCTCTTATCATAACGTTAATTCTTTGATCGTGGGTTATCAAGATCAACAGCAGGTTCAATCTCTACATCATTACCATTACTAGGTTAAGCATCAACATGAACATCATCATTAACATTATCACTCACGTTCATCACCAGATTGTGTGTCAGCATCAGAAATAGAAATATCATTAGGATTCTCAGGTGTATCTATAACAGGTTCACTAGAAGCATGCAAAGACCTATCAGTTTTATTTTTATTTTTATTACTAGGACTAGGTGCATCAGTATTAGTTCTGTGAGAATCTTGCTCAACTCTCTTAGAATGGCCCTCAGGATACAAAGGTTCCTCGGTCATTTTACCACCTCTAGTCATAACCCTAACAACATTATCATTATTCTTACTATTCAACTCATTAAGCAAATCATCTTGAGCCTTAAGTACTTTTTCTACTTGAGTTGTAACCATGGAAGCATGTTTACTAATAAGATTAAGATCATTAACAGTTCTACTCACATAATCACCCAAGTGGTCAAGCATGTAAGCATTATGTTTCAATTGTCTACTAACATAAGCATTGGTATTTTCTTGTTTAACAATAAAATTATTAAAATCATCCAAGCATTGACTAGCATACTTATTATGAGGAATATCACCTTCATCAAATCTATAAAGAGAGTTTACCTCTACTACCCGAGTCGGGTTATCAAGACCATGTCTTTCTTCAATAGGCGGTAGATTATTAACATCTTCAGCTTTAATACCTTTTTCTTTCATAGATTTCTTTGCCTCTTGCATATCTTCAGGAGTGAGAAATAGAATACCCCTTTTCTTCGGAGTTGGCTTAGGAGTTGGTTCATGAAGTGTCCAATCATTATCATTGCTCAATATATTATTCAATAGTAATTCAGCTTGCTCAACAATTCTTTCCCTGAAAACAGAACCAGCACAACTATGCAGGTGGTCTCTGGAAGCATCGGTTAGTCCATTATAAAAGACATCAAGTATTTCATTTTCCTTGAGAGGATGATCAGGAAAAGCATTAAGTAATTGGAGAAGCCTCCCCCAAGCTTGTGGGAGACTCTCTTCTTCAATTTGCACAAAGTTAAATATTTCCCTTAAGGCAGCTTGTTTCTTATGAGCGGGGAATTATTTTTCAGAGAAGTAGTAAATCATATCCTGGGGACTATGCACACAACCAGTAGCAAGAGAATTAAACCATATATTAGCATCACCCCTTAATGAGAAAGGAAACAACTTAGAATATATTAATAGCGAATTTTTCCCTCATGAGCAAATAGGGTGGCTATATCATTCAATTTAGTAAGACGTGCCACAACAGTTTCAGATTCATAACCATAGAAAGGATCAGATTCAACCAAAGAAATTACCTCAAGATCGACAGAGAATTCATAATCCTTATCAGTGGCAAAGATAGGTGAAGTAGCAAACATAGGGTCATATTGCATTCTAACATTCAAAGACTTTTCTTTCAACTTAGCTATCAGTTTCTTAAGATCATCTCTATCATTACAAGCAAGAAAGTCTCTAGCAGTTTACTCATCCATAATATAACCCTCAGGTACAACATGCAATTCATATCTAGGGGGAGAATCATAATCTTCAGTTTCAATGATATCATCAATTTCAGTAATTTCATTCTCTCTAACCCTAGCAAGTTGTTCATCAAGAAATTCACCTAGTGGCACAGTATTATCAAGCACAGAAGTAGTATCATCATAAGCATCATGCAGAGCAGAAGTGGCATCATCAATAACATGCGACATATCGGAATCGATAGCAAGTGTAGGTGTCGCAAGTTTACTCAAAACAGAAGGTGAATCAAGTGCAGAGCTAGATTGCAGTTCCTTACCTCCCCTCGTAGTTGAGGGGGAAATCTTGGTTCTTTGATCTTTCAAATTCCTCATAGTAATCAAGAGATATAAATCCCAAGTGACTCAGAGAATAGAGCTATGCTCCCCGGCAACGGCGCCAGAAAAAACTCTTGATAACCCACAAGTATAGGGGATCGTAACAGTTTTCGTGGGTAGAGTTTTCAAGCCAAATTTATTGATTCGACACAAGGGGAGCCAAAGAATATTCTTAAGTATTAGAAGCTGAGTTGTCAATTCAACTACACCTGAAAGACTTAATATCTGCAGCAAAATATTTAGTAGCAAAGTAGTATGGAAGTAACGTTAACACTGGCTAAAGTAACAGTCGCAGTTTTGTAGGAATCGTAACAGTGGCAACGGAAAAGTAACTTAGCAAAGATCAATATGAGACGAGCTCGTAGGGAATGGATCAATGATGGATAATTATGTCGGATGGCATTCATCATGCAACAGTCATAACATAGGGTGACACAGAACTAGCTCCAATTCATCAATATAATGTAGGCATGTATTCCGAATATAGTCATACGTGCTTATGGAAAAGAACTTGCAAGACATCTTTTGTCCTACCCTCCCGTGGCAGCAGGGTCCTAATGGAAACTAAGGTATATTAAGGTCTCCTTTTAATAGAGAACCGGACCAAAGCATTAGCACTTAGTGAATACATGAACTCCTCAAACTACGGTCATCATCGGGAAGTGTCCCGACTATTGTCACTCCGGGGTTGCCGGATCATAACACGTAGTAGGTGACTATAACTTGCAAGATAGGATCAAGAACACAAATATATTCATGAAAACATAAAGGTTTAGATCTGAAATCATGGAACTTGGGCCCTAGTGACAAGCATTAGGCATAGCAAAGTCATAGCAACATCAATCTTAGAACATAGTGGATACTAGGGATCAAACCCTAACAAAACTAACTTGATGACATGGTAAATCTCATCCAACCCATCACCGTCCAGCAAGACTACGATGGGATTACTCACGCACGGCGGTGAGCATCATGAAATTGGTTATGGAGGACGGTTTATGATGACGATGGCGATGATTTCCCTCTCCGGAGCCCAAAATGGACTCCAGATCTGCCCTCCTAAGGAAGAACAGGAGGTGGTGGCGGCTCCATATCGTAAAACGCGATGAATCCTTCTCTCTGATTTTGTCTCCCCGAACGTGAATATATGGAGTTGGAGTTGAGGTCGGTGGAGGTCTGTGGGACCCACAAGACCAGAGGGCGCGCCCTCCACCCTTGTGGACAGGGTGTGGTTCCCCTCTGGTTGATTCTTTCACCAATAATTTTTATTTATTCCAAAAATAATCTCCATGAAGTTTTAGGTCATTCCGAGAGCTTTTATTTCTGCACAAAAATTACAGCATGGCAATTCTGCTGAAAACAACGTCAGTCCGGGTTAGTTCCATTCAAATCATGCAAATTAGAGTCCCAAACAAGGGCAAAAGAGTTTGGAAAAGTATATACGATGGAGATGTATCATACGATGAGCTGCTATATAAACGGTTTTAACCCCTTTTCGCGACGGCATTCTAAACCGTCGCCTAGTGACTGTGGGCGATAGGGGGGGTCCTTCCCACACGACCCAGAAGCCGTCGGGGATAGGCCCTCCGGTCATACAGCTGGGCAAAATGATATCGTGTGCGACGGGCGAGCGATCAAATACAATTATACATGCCCAATCGGTTCTGGTCGTAAGTACATCCCACACAGTCAGTCCCAGACAAATGTTTCTCTTTGTATGTACATTCCACACAGTCATTCCAAGGAATATGTTTCCGTTCTTATGTACATTCCACACAGTCAATCCAAGAAGTACGTTTCCGTTCGTATGTACATCCCACACAGTCAATCGAGGGAAAACGTTTCCGTTCGTATATACATCCCACACAGTTTTATGTATAGCCTTGTGTGTGATAGGTGTAATGATCACACGCACTTTGCCTCGGTTAACCATTTGCCTTTATTCAACTACATCACACACGATTTTGATGAAGAAAACTATATGGCATGGGGCTATCGATCACAACCGCTTTTACTGCTAGAGCCGTTTGCAAAGTTCCATGACCCTTTTAGCAGGTTTATTAGTTTACAATTAATAATTCCAGTATTACGCAAATTCAATTTCACATCGAACAACTGTTTGCCAATTTCATATCAGGCACATAAATATATTTTAACATCACACTAAGATAGATACCTAAAAATAACACCGTACAACATATAGCTAGTTCACCTTCATAATACAATATTATAACAATATATTCATTTCACTAATCGAGATCAGGGAGGCTCGTCTTATCCACCTCTGCTTTCAGTTCAGTAAGAACCTGTTTTGCACTAACCAACTGGGAAAGTGCCTCCTCCTTCGCCAACACCATCTTAGCAAAGTCTAATTAAAAAAATCTGAGCTCAGTCTCCATCTTCCTCTTTTTTTCCCGCATCTTGAAAAATTCTTCAGAGTTGACAACACTTCCGCTAAACCTATCTCTGTTCTCCTCCTCATGCATGCTCCAGAGCTTTGCTAGGCACATCTTCAAAGACTCCAGGTAAGAACACTTCCATTCATCCTATAATATTTAAAAACAGATTAGTAACAATTGTAGGGGAAATGGGTTTCTAGCAACATAGAAAATCACCAAATTCATATTTTGAAAAACTGAAGAAACAGGTTAATTATGACATATCTTCTCAAAAAGATCAATGTGCAAATGAATTAATTGCTACTGAGACAACAACCAAATTCTGAAACATCAGAAGCTATAATTAACTACAACAACGCTACAAGTTCTTAGTCATGTACTACAAATAACAAATTGAACATTTTATGAGAAAGCTAAATATAACTGCAATAACATAGTGATAGTGTTTGGATGACATCAAATTGATACTAACAGGTGTGTACATGCACAAATTTAGTAACATAGAACTAACAACACTAAGGCCGTCGACTATGTATGCCAAAACCGGTGTCAAGACAACTGTTGCTACCTTTCGCACCGGTGCCCTGCACCCGCGAGCCGTTACAGAGGAAAAAAGGGAACCAGACTCCGGAGCACCTAGTTGCTCTGATGCCCATTTCCTTCGTGCCATAAAGTTTTTAGTATTTTACTGCTTTGCTGCTCGGATGTATGGACCAAAGTTGGCTGCATAAAATGCTGAAGCGGTGCCAAATAATTTTCTAGTGGCACCGCTGATGACATGGCAACAATTTTTAGATACTAGGTAGAAACTATGAAACAGTCTTAATCACATCCAGAATAACATAACATAGTAATAGTGTCTGAATCAGATCTAACAAATGATTTGTAACAACAATAGTGGGGCTAACCTTCTCTACACATGCCAGAAACTTCCTCCTACTCTCCACAGATTCAAACGCAACTAACTTCACACATGGAGATTGATGGTGACAACGAGCAGGCAGATCTTCAGCCACCCCGCTCCATTCGTTGCAATAGATGGTCCTAGGGAGCTACAAGAGGAAGAAATGACTCAAATCGAGCACTTGGTTAAAATCCTTTATTCCAAATCATAACCCGAGAGGGAGAAGAGAGGCATACCGGGGTGGTGAAAGAGTCGTCGTCGGAGGAGGAACCGTCGGAAAGGTCATTGAAGAAGACCATGGCGACCCTGGCGGTCGGATGCGAGATGGCGAGAGCGAGGAAGCGGCTATAGCTTGGGAAGCAAGGAAGGAGGAAACAGGGGAAGTGTGACTTGTGGTCGGGGAGAAAAGAGGGGTAGGGAGGGGGTAGATATTTCGGCGGTAGGCCAAAAATTTCGAAAGGTGGAGGGAAACTTTGCGCGCGGTGCCGCCGGACACCATTCACTTTGAACGAATGTGTGCATCGCAAATGATTCTTCTGTTTTACGTGCATGCAATGAGTTTGATGATTCAAATATTGGTGGAAATTTCCTTCGGTACTGTCCTCATCCACGTCATTGCATAATTTAACATCGCTTGCTAATTTGGGCACAGAAAAGAGCCTACAGCACACAGACCAAAGTTACTGAATTGAGAAATTTTAGTAATTAAACAGAGCCAGTTGACCTAAACATTGCTCTAACAGAAGACCAGTGTTATAAACAAAGGCTAAGTAAGCTTAATTTTAACAAAGCCGCCGCCGCGCCGCCCTACGCCTCGCCGGTGTAGGATGAGACGTCGATGACTTGTCCTGGTGACATGCCGCCGTTGGTGGACTCCGTGTCCCCCCGGCTGAAGTCGACCGCATCCTCGTCCTCGGCGCCGTCCTCAAGGTTGTAGTACTTGTAGTAGTGGTTGCGCCAGAGCTCGCGCTGGTACTCCACTACCGATTCCTTGACGGACAGGCTCTTCTCAACCTCGTCCCGAGCCACGCGCAACTCGTGCTCCCGGCGCTCCTCGATCTCCGCTGCTTCCTGCATCTCCAGCTCCCGCTTGGTGATCTCATGAGGAAGCAGGTGCTCCATGGCCTTTGCTGCCTTTTCGGACATGGGTTGCATGCTGGATTCTGAGGTGGCCTGGAATATCTTGGCGTGTGTGTCCTCAATCTTGGCGTGGATGGCCTCGACTCGGGCCAGGGCGACATCGGCGACGTGGACGGCAACTCGAGCGCTTTTGGTGTTTACAGCCTCCCTCGCAGCAGCTGCTACAGCCATCTCGGCTGCTGCAGCTGCGATGTTGGCTACCGCGGACGCCCTCTCGGCGGACATGTCTGCTCACAATGCGGATGCGGGCACGCTCTCAGCGTAGGCGGCCGCGCTCTCTGCGCAGGCGGCTTCGCTCATGGAGGACGCAGCCACCGTATGGGCCCTCACGAAGTGTTTCCATGGCGTCATTCTTTGCAAGAAGGGGTTGCGGGAATGGGGATCTAGGATTCGGGGTGACCGGCACTATAGCGGACGAAGCCGGCGAAGCTTATGTAGGAAGTCTTAAGTACGATGAATTTTCATCGCAAATGGTCCCTACAACAAACTGTGTGTGATGTTGTTGATATTTTGTATTAGCTGTGAAAGACGAATTTGGGGTAGAGTGGCAATGGATGGTGTTTTTAATGTACGAGAAAAATTTGGAGTACTAATACAACTGTCATGTCAAAATTTGGAAACTTTCAGGGGTCATTTGACCTTTTTAAGACATTTAAGTGATTTTCTAGCCATTTAATTAATGTAATTCAAATTTGAACTACATGTACATGCAACAGCTAACCATAATAGTTTGAAAAGTCATATTTGAATGTTTGTGTGTGCAGTAAATTGGAAAAAAAATTCAAACATATTGGTGTCATGGTTTGGACACAAAGCATCAAGTGCCATGGCGTTGAAATTCCAATTTTTTTTTTCAAAAATGATCAGAAACACATGAAACCTTGCTTGAAGAAATGGCATGGCACCAAGATGGTGTGGTAAAAAATGGCCTGTTTGAGGAAAGTTTGGACACACACCCCTCACAAACCGGAGCAACTCACTAGAAGGCTCATGGTTCCCAGAGGGCACAATGCATGTTTGATGATGAACCGACGATAGCTTCCTCTTATGGCCTTACAAATTTTTCTACAGTTAACCTGCACTAATACAACTTTCATGTCAAAATTTGGAATATTCCAGGGGTCATTTGACCTTTTAAAGACATTCAAGTGATTTTCTAGCCAATTAATGACCGTAATTAAAATTTGAACTACATGTACATCCAACAGCTAACCATAACGGTTTGAAAAATCATATTTGTGTACTTGTGTGCGAGTTAATTCCATGTGCAGTAAATTGAAAGTAATTTCCAAACATATTGGTGTCACGGCTTGGACACAAGCAAGGAGTGCCATGGCATTTAAATTCCAAAAAATTAAAAAATGATCATGAAACCTTGCTTGACGTAATGGCATGCCACCAGTATATTCTGGTAAAAAATTAGCATGTTTGACGAAACTTTGGACACACACCCCTCACAAACCGAAACAACTCACTAGAAGACTCGTGGTTCTGAGAGGACACAATGCATCTTTGATGATGAACAAGCGATAGCTTCCTCTTATGGCCTTCAAATTTTTTCTACCGTTAACATGCACTAATACAACTGCCATGTCAAAATTTGGAAAATTCCAGGGGTCATTTGACCTTTATGACATTCAAGTGATTTTCTAGCCATTTAATGATCGTAATTCAAATTTGAACTACATGTACATGCAACAACTAACCATAACGGTTTGAAAAATCATATTTGTGTACTTGTTGTGTGCGAGTTAATTCCATGTGCAGCAAATTGGAAGGAATTTTCAAACATATTGGTGTCACGGCTTGGACATATGCATGGAGTGCCATGGCATTTAAATTCCAGAAAATTAAAAAAGATCAGAAATACATGAAATCTTGCTTGATGTAATGGCATGCCACCAGGATGCTGTGGTAAAAAATTGTCCTATTTGACGAAACTTTGGGCACACAGCCCTCACAAACCCGAGCTACTCACTAGAAGGCTCGTGGTTCCGAGAGGAAAAAATGCATCTTTGATGACGAACCAGCGATAGCTTCCTCTTATGGCCATCAAAAAGTTTCTACAGTTAACATGCACTAATACAACTGCCATGTCAAAATTTGGAAAATTTTAGAGGCCATTTGACCTTTTTAAGACATTAAAGTGATTTTCTAGCCATTTAATGACCATAATTCAAATTTGAACTACATGTACATGCAACAGCTAACCATAACGATTTTGAAAAATCATATTTGTGTACTTGTGTGCGAGTTAATTCCATCTGCAGTAAATTGGAAGATTTCTCAAACATATTGGTGTCACGGCTTGGGCACAAAGCATCGAGTGCATGCCATGGCATTTAAATTCCAAAAAATTCAAAAATGATCAGAAACACATGAATTATTGCTTGGCGTAATGGCGTGGCACCATGATAGTGTGGTAAAAAATTGGCTTGTTTGACGAAAGTTTGGACACACACCCCTCACAAACCGAAACAACTCACTAGAAGGGGCGTGGTTCCGAGAGGGCACAATGCATGTTTGATGACGAACCGGTGATAGCTTCCTCTTGTGGCCTTCAATTCTTTCTATAGTTAACATGCACTAATACAACTGTCATATCAAAATTTGGAAAATTCCAGGGGTCATTTGACCTTTTTAAGACATTTAAGTGATTTTCTAGCCATTTAATGTTCGTAATTCAAATTTGAACTACATGTACATGCAACAGCTAACCACAACGGTTTGAAAAATCATATTTGTGTACTTTTTGTGTGCGAGTTAATTCCATGGGTAGTAAATTGGAAGGAATTTTCAAACATATTGGTGTCACGGCTTGGACACATGCATGGACTACCATGGTAACACAAAATAAGCATTCGTCCCTTATATGAGGAAAGAAAATGTAAATATATGGCAAGACAGCCGGGCCTCACATGATATGCACTCTATTTTGTGCCTCGAGGTTTCGAATGTGAGTGGTGTGGGTTATTAATCAGACGCGGTTCTGTATTGGAAATCGTCAGCTATTAAGTTCACAGACAGCTTTTGCTGCAGGAATCGTGTGCAATTAAAACAACATTACTCGTAAATTCCGGCGACTGGCATGTGTACTATTCCCGTCAATCTAGATTCTGGCCGGAAATAAATACTACCTTGCTCACGTCATCCCGCGTGCATTCTCATCTACATCCTCCCCTTGCTCGCCTTCTCTCTCACACGCAAATCTCTGCCATGGCGCCGCCGATCTGCTCACGCACGACAAGGAGGCCTCGCCCCCGAGGATGTTCAATCGAAGAGCAGCGACAAGGAGGACCCCTACGGGCCGGCGGATGAGGTTGCGCCGGACCCCCCAACTTTGGAGTGATTTTCGGGCCAATACAATCTTTGTCTATGGAAATCGTTGCCGCCGGCTGAGAAAAGCCAGGCAAGTGGCGTTCAAGAAGGAGATGGCGGAGGATGAAGCCAGGTACCAGGCGGCCCGTGAAGCCGCCTAGAAAAAGGAGGCGGTGGAGCTTTGGGGGCGGGTGCGTCATCGTGCGAAGGAGGTGTACGAAGACGGGTACTTCACGAGGAAGGTCAAAGGCGCTAGGCGCCTTATTGCTACATGGAGGTGGGCCGATAAGCTCCAGCGTGCCACCGACGAGGAGCTCCGGTGGGAGCCCAACGAAATGGCAAGATCATTCGCGCTCGTCCGCCAGGAAGAGGCAGATCGGTACGTCAAGCGCTGCAAGGCGGAGGAGGCGGAGTACCGCCTCCGCGCTGGGAAGATGCCGCGCACCGGGAGTTGCTGCCGAGGAGCTGCCGGAATACTGCCCCCAGGAGGGATTATTAGTTTTCGTATTGTTCATTTTCAATTTTATGCATTGTACATGGTAGTTAAGTATCATCACGTATAAGTGATGATATTATATATATATATTCTGTGATGAACTAATGAAGAATAAATATATATTATGAATTCCATTTTCTATCTATTTTTGTATACTAATTTGTATCTAGCTGTTATCATCCACATATACAGAATGGAAAGCATATATACACACATTGAAACAGAACATATAAGAACGGAAAACAGAGTACACACATTGAAACAGAGCAATAAAGAGAGCAATATTATGATTGTTGTGAATACATAGCGCTCCACGTCAACATGAGTCAACAAAATAAACGCGTCCATGACCAGCAGCCCTTGCCTACGGTAGATCTTAGCTCTTCCTGAACTTGTGCAGGCATTCATCCAAGCGGTCGACACGCTCGCGATACATCTGGGGCACAATCTCAAACTCCAAGTTGGATATTTCATCAGAGATCACCAGCTCGAGGATGCGACGGCCATGTTCCTCTACTGCGCCTAGGTGGACGCCTGGGCCAAGGAGGCGGTCGAGCCTAGCGACCAACGCGTTGGCATCGAACGGGGCACGGACAAGGCGAATTGCACGACCCATGCGAACGGTGCGGCGGGCGTTTGGTGCAAGTATGGCGCGTCCAGTCTCTGGTACAAGTATGGCGCAGATGGCCTCTGCCCATGATATGTCTCCAACATCTCTATAATTTTTGATTGTTCCATCTTGTTATATTGTTATTCTTGGATGTTTTACAATCATTTTGTAGCAACTTTATATCATTTTTTGGGACTAACCTATTGACATAGTGCCCAGTGTCAGTTGCTGTTTTTCTGCTTGTTTTTTACTTCGCAGAATATCCCTATCAAACAAAGTCCAAACACAGTGAATCTTTTTGGAGATTTGTTTGGACCAGAAGACAACTTGGGGGCCAAGGAAGGACTAGAGGGGAGGCATGTGGGGACCACAAGACACCAGGGCGCGCCCTGGGGGGTTGTGGGGCCCACGGGGGTCTCCTGCACCGCCTCTTCGCCCTATAAATTCTCAAATATGCCAGAAACCCTAGGGGAGTCAACGAAAGACAATTCCAGCCGCCGCAAGTTCCAAAACCACGAGAATCAATCTAACACCATCACGGATGGGTTTATCATCCTCATTGGTGCCTCTCTGATGATGCGTGAGAAGTTCACCATAGACCTACGGGTCCGTAGGTAGTAGCTAGATGGCTTCTTCTCTCTTTTTGATTCTCAGTACAATGGTCTCTTGGAGATCTATTTGATGTAATGTCTTTTTGCGGTGTGTTTGTTGGGATCCAGTGAAGTTCGAGTTTATGGTCAGAGCTATATCCATGAGTATTATTTGAGTCTTCTTTGATCTCTTTTATACATGATTATTCATAGCCTCATATTTCTTCTCTGAATCTTTGGTTTAGTTAGGCCAACTAGATATATTTTTCTTGCAATGGGAAGAGGTGCTTTGTGATGGGTTCGATCTTACGGTGTCCTCACCCAGTGACAGAAGGGGTAGCAAGGCACGTATGTATCATTGCTATTGAGGATAACAAGATGGGGTCTATTCCTACATGAATAGATCTTATCTACATCATGTCATCGTTCTTATTGCATTAATCCGTTTCTCCATGAACTTAATATGCTAGATGTATGCAAGATAGCGGTCGATATGTGGAGTAATAGTAGTAGATGCAGGCAGGAGTCAGTCTACTAACCTTGGACGTGATGCCTATATATTGATCATTGCCTTGGATATCGTCATAATTATTTGTTCTTCTATCAATTGCCCAACAGTAATTTTTTACCCGCCGTGTGCTATTTTCTCGAGAGAGGCCACTAGTGAAATCTACGCCCCGGGTCTATCTTTTATCGTATTTGCTTTCCGATCTATCTTTTGCCATATTTATTTCCAGATCTATTATTCCAAAAACCCAAAAATACCTTGCTGCACCTTTTCTTGTCTTATTTTATTTTGTGTTATTGGGAGATCTATTTATCCAAACTCATACAAACCAACCTATCTTTTTTCCCGAGGAGGGATTGACAACCCCTCTTACGCGTCGGGTTGGAAGTATTTGTTCTTTGTGTGCAGGTACCGTTTACATAGTGTTGCTTAGTTCTCCTACTGGATTGATACCTTGGTTTCACAACTGAGGGAAATACTTACCGTATTTTTGCTGCATCATCCCTTCCTCTTTGGGGAAATACCACGCAGTCTCAAGCCATGTCAAAGGAATTTCTAGCGTTGTTGTCGGGGAGACATCATCAACATCTATAAGGTTTCCAATCACAAATCTCATCTCCTTGCAATTTACGTTATTTGTCATTTGCCTCTCGTTTTCATCTCCCCCACTTCACAAAAAATTGTCTTTTTATTCGCCTTCTTTTTCGTTCGCCTTTTTCTCGTTAGATCTCTTATTTGCTTGAACTTATCATCATGAGTGATTTTGGTATGACAGAAACAGATGATGACCTGACTCCTAAAATTGGATGATCTGGCAATGTGGATGCTAAAACTTTTGTTTTGGGGCAAAGGAACGTTATAGGAAAAGAAACAATCCAAGAATTCTTCAATTGTGTTGGAACTTTGACTTGTGATGATGTTCCTATTCTTAAAATATATAAAACTTATGCGGAAGCTATTTCAGCGCTAGTTCTGAAACTTGAAAAGAGATATATCCATACTCATCCTACCTTGCAAAGATTGTTTTATGAACTACCCATTATAAAGGATTCGAAAGCTAAAAAGCTAGCTACCGTTGTTCTCATGAATGAATTTGATCACATAGTACGGGAAGCTAGGGAAATTTTTGATTTTTGTGACATGAACAGTGAAAACCCATAATAGATGAGATCCTTTACAATAGTGATTATTTGTTGAGACATTTGCTTGGCAATAATCAAATTTTTTATGAGAATCTTAAAAAGGAAGTTGTCAGTGCAACAAACCCTGGGTCTATTGCCTAGACTGTGCACAGGCACGGGAACAAGATTATAGTACCAGGCCGTGCCAGAGTACAAGAGACCGAGATCATCGAAGGACCAACATGCGGATCAAGAAGACCAAGATCAAGCTAGAAGAGCAATATACCACCAGGAGAAAAGCCTCCATTGCCGGGCAGACGAGCTCGACAAGGACGGGGTCACCCCCAGAAGAAGACGTCCAAGACGTCCCGGTAGGGCCTGCCGGGGCTCACGGAGACAAAACCACCTCACCCAACCACTCCGCCATGACCCACGCCGTCAATCAGTGTGGTGTTAAGCCGCAAAGTGACTAAGTGGAAGCCATTTGCCACATGGCGGCCTCTTTCTACAGGGAATGCCTACAGATGACACCTGTCCTGCGGAGTGTCAAGCGACCGGGCGTGGAGCTGGCGAGGGAGCCCGACAAGGCTTGCCGGGCAACCAGTGACGTGACATTAAGCGATGCATTTAATGCACCCTGTCAGCCTGCAGAGTTAGGTATGATAGCACTGTTTGCTATCTTATCGGTGCATAATGACTACTTTGGCATTGTGGTAACCCCTTAATCTATAAAAGGATGCCCATCGCAACCGTAGAAAGGGTTAGAAGGTTGGACAATACACACACACCCATACGCCAGGTAGGGGGGTCGCTTGCGCGAAACTGAAAGCGTGTGCAGCACGTCATCTTCATCACCATCTTCACCTTCGACAGTGTCATCGAGCATGGCGCCCAAGAAGAAATCCGGTGCTGCAGCTCATCCATCCACCTCGAAGGCTCTGCCACCCGCGGCCCCTCACGCTGCGGAGGATACGGAGGCACACGAGTACGTGGACGCTGCGGTGGATGTGTGATACATCCCCGTCGTATCTACTTTTCCAAACACGTTTGCCCTTGTTTTGGACTCTAACTTGCATGATTTGAATGGAACTAACCCGGACTGACGCTGTTTTCAGCAGAGTTGCCATGGTGTTATTTATGTGCAGAACCAAAAGTTCTCGGAATGACCTGAAACTTCATGGAGATTATTTTTGGAAAATATAAAAAATATTGGTGAAAGAATCAAGGCTAGGGGGCCCACACCCTGGGCACGAGGGTGGGGCGCGCCCTACCCCCCTAGGCACGCCCCCTGCCTCGTGGGCCCCCTGGAGCTCCACCGACCTCAACTCCAACTCAATATATTCGTGTTCGGGGAGGAAAAAATCAGAGAGAAAGATTCATCGCGTTTTACGATACGGAGCTGCCACCAAGCCCTAAACTCTCTCGGGAGGGCTGATCTGGAGTCCGTTCGGGGCTCCGGAGAGGGGAATCCATCGCCATCGTCATCATCAACCATCCTCCATCACCAATTTCATGATGCTCACTGCCGTGCGTGAGTAATTCCATCATAGGCTTGCTAGACGGTGATGGGTTGGATGAGATTTATCATGTAATCGAGTTAGTTTTGTTAGGGTTTGATCCCTAGTATCCACTATGTTCTGAGATTGATGTTGCTATGACTTTGCTATGCTTAATGCTTGTCACTAGGGCCCGAGTGTCATGATTTCAGATCTGAACCTATTATGTTTTCATGAATATATGTGAGTTTTTGATCCTATCTTGCAAGTCTATAGTCACCTACTATGTGTTATGATCCGGCAACCCCGAAGTGACAATAATCGGGACCACTCCCGGTGATGACCGTAGTTTGAGGAGTTCATGTATTCACTATGTGTTGATGCTTTGGTCCGGTACTCTATTAAAAGGAGGCCTTAATATCCCTTAGTTTCCGCTAGGACCCCGCTGCCCCGGGAGGGTAGAACAAAAGATGTCATGCAAGTTCTTTTCCATAAGCACGTATGACTATATTCGGAATACATGCCTACATTACATTGATGAATTGGAGCTAGTTCTGTGTCACCCTATGTTATGATTGTTACATGATGAACCGCATTCGGCATAATTCTCCATCACCGATCCAATGCCTATGAGCTTTTCACATATTGTTCTCCGCTTATTTACTTTTCCGTTGCTACTGTTACAATCACTACAAAACCCAAAAATATTACTTTGCTACCGTTACCGTTACTTCCATATAACTTTGGTACTAAATACTTTGCTGCAGATATTAAGTTATCCAGGTGTGGCTGAATTGACAACTTAGTTGCTAATACTTGAGAATATTCTTTGGCTCCCCTTGTGTCGAATCAATAAATTTGGGTTGAATACTCTACCCTCGGAAACTATTGCGATCCCCTATACTTTTGGGTTATCAAGACTTTTTTTTGCCGCCGTTGCCGGGGAGCATAGCTCTATTCTTTGTGTCACTTGGGATTTATCTGCTGGTCACTATGAAGAACTTGAAAGACGCGAAAACAAAAATTTATCCCTCAACTACGAGGGGAGGTAAGGAACTGCCATCTAGCTCTGCACTTGATTCACCTTCTGTTTTGAGTAAGCTTGCGACACCTAAACCTGCTTCTGCTATTAATTCTGATATGTCGCATGTTATTGATGATGCCACTTCTGCTATGCATGATACTTATGATGAAACTACTTCTATGCTTGATACTACTGTGCCACTTGGTGAATTTCTTGATGAACAACTTGCTAGGGCTAGAGAGAATGAAATTATTGAAACTGATAATATTGATGATAGTGATGATGAAGACTCTCCCCCTAATAAATATGAATTGCCTGTTGTGCCTGAGGGCTATGTTATGGATGAAGAAACTGCTAGAGACTTTCTTGCTTGCAATGATAGAAGTGATCTTAAGAAATTATTAGCTAAGCTTAAACAAAAAACTCTGAATGCTAGAATGAAATATGATCCTGCTTATGTTACTTCACCTATCTTTGTTACTGATAAGGATTATGAATTCTCTGTTGATCCTGATATAATTACTTTGGTTGAATCCGATCCTTTCTATGGCTATTAATCTGAAACTGTTGTGCCACATCTTACTAAATTAAATGATATAGCCACCCTGTTCACTAATGATGAGAGAACTCGCTACTTTTATATCCATAAAATATTTCCGTTCTCATTAAAGGGTGATGCTAAGATATGGTTTAATTCTCTTGATCCTGGTTGTGTGCGTAGTCCCCAGGATATGATTTATTACTTCTCTGCTGACTATTTCCCTGCTCATAAGAAACAAGCTGATTTAAGGGAAATATATAATTTTATGCAAATTGAAGAAGAGAGTCTCCCACAAGATTGGGGGAGGCTTCTCCAATTACTTAATGCTTTGCCTGATCATCCTCTTAAGAAAAATGAAATACTTGATATCTTTTATAATGGACTAACCGATGCTTCCAGAGACCACCTGGATAGTTGTGCTGGTTCTGCTTTCAGGGAAAGAACACCCGATGAAGCTGAAATTCTATTGAATAATATGTTGACCAATGAAAATAATTGGACACTTCCTGAGCCAACTCCTGAGCCTATTCCTAAACCAACTCCGAAGAAGAGGGGTGTTCTATTTCTCAGTCGTGAAGATATGCAAGAAGCAAAGAAATCTATGAAAGAAAAGGGTATTAAAGCCGAAGATGTTAAGAATTTACCTCCTATTGAAGAAATACATGGTCTTAATTTACCGCCTATTGAAGAAATATATGATCCTAATCCATTACCTATTGAAGAAACTCATGGTCTTGATATCCCGACACAGGTAGTAAAGGTAAATTCTCTCTATAGATATGATAAAGCTGAAATCCCTCCTACTAAGTTTGCTAGCCAATGTTTGGATGAGTTTGATAACTTTACGGTTAAGCAAGAAGATTTTAATGCTTATTTTCGTAGGGAATTAAAACGCAATTCTTATATGATTGAACACTTGAGTGATTATATGGCTAATGTTAAAGGTGAACTTAAACTCATTAGTAAACATGCTTCTATGGTTACCACTCAAGTAGAACAAGTACTTAAATCTCAAAATGATTTGCTCAATGAATTAAATAGTAAGAATAATGACTTTGATATTAGAGTGGCTACTAGAACAGGTAAAATGACTCAGGAACCTTTGTATCCTGAAGGCCATCCTAAGATAATTGAGCAGGATTCTCAGAGAAATAATATTGATGCACCTAGTCCTTCTAAGAAGAAGAAAAAGAAAAATGATAGGACTTTGCATGCTTCTAGTGAACCTGTTGTAGACACACCTGAGAATCCAAATAATATTTCTATCTCTAATGCTGAAACACAATCTGGTAATGAACATGAACCTAGTGATAATGTTAATGATGATGTTAATGATGATGTTCATGATGATGCTCAACCTAGCAATGATAATGATGTAGAAATTGAACTTGCTGTTGATCTTGATAACCCACAATCAAAGAATCAAAATTATGATAAAAGAGACTTTGTTGCTAGGAAGCACAGTAAAGAAAGGGAGCCGTGGGTTCAGAAACCCATGCCTTTTCCTCCCAAACCATCCAAGAAAAAGGATGATGAGGATTTTGAGCGATTTGCTGAAATGATTAGACCTATCTTTTTGCGTATGCAATTAACTGATATGCTCAAAATGAATCCTTATGCTAAGTATATGAAAGAAATTGATACTGATAAAAGAAATATACCGAAAGCTGAAATTTCCACCATGCTTGCTAATTATACTTTTAAAGGTGGAATACCAAAGAAACTTGGAGATCCAGGAGTACCTATTATACCATGCTCCATTAAAACAAATTATGTTAGAACTACTTTGTGTGATCTTGGAGCCGGTGTTAGTGTTATGCCTCTCTCTTTATATCGTAGACTTGATTTGAATAAGTTGACACCTACTGAAATATCTTTGCAAATGGTCGATAAATCAAATGATATACCTGTCGGTATTTGTGGGGATGTGCCTGTTGTGTTGCAAAAGTTACTATTTCAATGGACTTTGTTATTCTTGATATTCCCGAGGACGATAGTATGCCTATTATTCTTGGAAGACCCTTTTTGAATACTGCAGGGGCTATTATTGATTGCAACAAAGGCAATGTCACTTTTCATGTTAATGGCAATGAACATACGGTACACTTTCTGAGGAAACAACCTCAAGTCTACAGTATCAATTCTATTAGAAAAATTCCATCAATTTATTGGAGGTTTTGAATTTCCTCTTCCTACTGTCAAAAAGAGATATGATATTCTTATTATTGGGGATGTGCATATCCCCGTTGAGGTAACATAGTGTTATTCAAAATTTCTCCGGTTCCATGTTATTCGTAATGAGTTTGTTAACAAGACTTGATCAACCTTGTTAGTGGATTCCTTTTGATGAGCATGAGATGGATGAAGTTAGAAAGCACAACCTTCTGTACCCTCTCTCTACTTTCTGTTATTTAGTTGAAATAAAGTAAAAAAAGTATTTTTCTGTCTGTTTTTCTGAATTATCCATGCAATATAAAAATACCCCGAAAATAAAAGTTCTCCAAATGCCCTGAAATTGAAATATGATTTTTCTGGAATATTTGAGAATATTTGGCACTGAGAATACATCAAGGGAGCAAGCACCTGGGCACGAGGGTCTAGGGCGCGCCCACCCCCCTTGGCGCGCCCCCTGCCTCGTGGGCCCACGGTGGCTCCCCTCCACTTATTCCTGCACCCACACACTTCTTCTTCCTCCCAAAAAATCACCATCCAGCTCAAGCACGAGTTCTAGCTCATTTTGCTGCGATTTTCGATCTCCTTGCTCAAAGCACCTCTCATAAAACTGCTTTGGGGGATTGTTCCTTGGTATGTGACTCCTCCATTGGTCCAATTAGTTTTTGTTCCAGTGCTTTATTCATTGCAAATTTCTGCTGCCTAGGTGACCATGTTCTTGAGCTTGCATGTCAAATTTATATGGTTCCAAGTAGTTCTAATGCATGATATAGTCTCTAGGCACTTGTAGGAGTAGTTGCTATCAATTTTGTTGAGCTTGGTTCACTTTTATTTGAAGTTACTAAAAATTTCTGAAATTTTTCAGAGGAAGAAATATGTTTAGGAAAATGTACCAAGGTGGTCCTTCAAGGAAGCAAGGACCCAGGCTTGCAATGCGTGATGCTGATGATGAACCACCAAGGGACGCTCCAGTGCGGCCTTGTGAATGGCCTTCCGAGGACTTCTTGGATCAAGCAGGAATTAAGGAAGAATTTAATGCATACTTGCGTAACGCTGATCTTGTGAGCTTCAAGGCAGATAAGTGCCGCCAGTACCACTATCTCACTAGTTCCTTTGTGAGGAGGTTTGAATTTTCATCTTCACGCAATTCTCAAACTGTCCTGTTTGATCTTTATGAAAATTCTTATACTATGGACTTAGAGGATTTCGCCACTGCTTGCAAACTTCCACAATGGGGTAGTACTAGTGAACCTCGCAAATCTGAATTTAGAGATTTTCTTGCTAGTATAACTGTGGGGGAATCTAGAGACATAGCACAAGCTACCATAGGAAGTATTCATTTTCCTGCTATACATTATTTTGCTCTCTTCATAGGTAGGTGCATAAATGGTAAGGATGAAGCATGTCACATGTGTGTCCCTGACCTCAGTATTCTCAGGAGTGCTGTGTTAGGAGATAAACATTATAATTTGGGAGCCATTGTTGCATGTAGGTTGCATAATAATATATTTAATGGAGATTTCTTTGGTGGAATTTATGCAACCCGTTTAGCTAATTTTCTTGGTGCAACCATACGTGAGGATGATATTGAGTTGCCTCCTGCTTATTTGGATTATGAGGCTATGGTTCGTCATCGTTTTGTTGAGAGGAACGATCAGTTCCTCCAGTACCGACTAATCTTTGACAAACGACGCACCTATCACGTCGCTCTCCCTGCTTCTACTTTCTTTGACTTTCAGACAAAAGGGAGATATTTTATAACCAGAGAGGAGGCGGACGAGTATAAGAGGAGGGCTGAGATAGCTCGCCTCCAAGCTGCAGCCCACAATGCAATAACTGTTGCATCTCAGTACGACCCCAACTACAACTATGGATATCTGCCAGGCCAGCCGTGGCAATAGACCAACTTAGGCCAAAAGCCTAAGCTTGGGGGAGTACGTATTTCTCACCGACATTACATTCATGTTCACACACTCATTGTTAGTTGTCGGTGCTCATACTCTTTCATTGTACTATCCATGCTAGTTTATTTTCTGTTCCCGCTTTCTTCTTGTCTGTTTGAAAAACCTTAAGAAAACAAAAAGAATTAGTAGTAGCTTTTAGCTAGTTTACTTTCTTGCCTGTAGTAGTAATAATTAAAAAGAAAACCCAAAAATATTTCCTGTTCTTTTTTTGCTTGTTGGGAGCTTTCCCGTGTAAATAGTTTTATTTCTTTTATTTTCTTTGGGGGTCGATAGGAGAAGACCATGATTAAATTGTTGAAGTGGCTCTTATATGCATTATTGTTGATTTAACCAAGAGCCCATATTACCTTGGCTTCTCCTGTTTATTGAATGCCGGCAGATTCCAGCTTAGTCCAATGCACGTGCACTATTATTATTATTCACATCGTTCGGTCGTGCAAGTGAAAGGCAATTATGACGATATATGATAGACTGATTGAGATGGGAGAAGCTGGTATGAACTCGACCTGTCTTGTTTTTGTAAATATGATTAGTTCATCGTTCCTGATTCAGCCTATTATGAATAAACATGTTTGCAATGAAAATTAGAGATTATAGTTACTTATGCCATGCTTAATTAGCAAGGAGCTTATAATGCTTTACCTTGCGTGCCAACATGCTATTAAAATGGTTGTGATGTGGTATGATAGGGTGGTATCCTCCTTTGAATGATTCAAGTGACTTGACTTGGCACATGTTCACGCATGTAGTTGAGACAAAATTAACATAGCCTTCATGATATTTATGTTCATGGTGGATTATATCCTACTCATGCTTGCACTCAATGTTTATTAATTTTAATGCATGTTCATGATTGTTGTCGCTCTCTAGTTGGTCACTTCCCAGTCTTTTTCTAGCTTTCACCTGTACTAAGCGGGAATACTGCTTGTGCATCCAATTCCTTAAACACCAAAGTTATTCCATATGAGTCCACCATACCTTCCTATATGCGGTATCTACCTGCCGTTCCAACTAAATTTGTAAGTGCCAGACTCTAAACCTTCAAATGAAATTCTGTTTTGTATGCTCGAATAGCTCATGTATCAACTAGGGCTGTCCGTATCTTCCATGTTAGGCGGGTTATTCTCAAGAGGAGTGGACTCCGCTCCTCACTCACGAGAAAATGGCTGGTCACCGGGATGCCCAGTCCCATGCTCTATGCAAACCAAATCAAAATAATTGCAAACAAAACTCCCCCGGGACTGTTGTTAGTTGGAGGCACTCGTTGTTTCGAGCAAGCCATGGATTGATGCTTGTTGGTGGAGGGGGAGTATAAAATTTACCATTCTATTTGGGAACCGCCTATAATGTGTGTAGCATGGAAGATATCGCCATCTATTGGTTGTTATGTTGACAATGAAAGTATGCCGCTCAAAATATTATTTATCTCTGTTTCAAAATTGAGCTCTGGCACCTTTACAAATCCCTGCTTCCCTCTGCGAAGGGCCTATCTATTTACTTTTATGATGAGTCATCACCCTCTTATTAAAAAGCACCGGCTGGAGAGCACTGTTGTCATTTGCATTCATTATTGTTAATTTATATTGGGTATGACTATGACTGGATCTATTTTACCATGAATTACAATGTTTTCAGTCCTTGATCTTTAAAGGTGCTCTGCATTTATGTTTTGCGGTCTCAGAAAGGGCTAGCGAGATACCATCTTGTTATATCATATCATGATTGTTTTGAGAAAGTGTTGTCATCCAGGATTTATTATTATTGCTCGCTAGTTGATTATGCCATTGATATGAGTAAACATGAGACCTAAGTGTTATTGTGAATATGGTTAGTTCATGATCTTTGCTGAAAACTTGAATGTTGGCTTAACATATTTGCAACAACAAGAGCAAACAGAATTTGTATAGGTTTTTCTTTATCACTTTCAGTTTATCAACTGAATTGCTTGAGAACATGCACAGGTTTAAGCTTGGGGAGTTGATACGTCTCCATTGTATCTACTTTTCCAAACACTTTTGCCCTTGTTTTGGACTCTAACTTGCATGATTTGAATGGAACTAACCCGGACTGACGCTATTTTCAGGAGAGTTGCCATGGTGTTATTTATGTACAGAAACAAAAGTTTTCGGAATGACCTGAAACTTCACGGAGATTATTTTTGGAAAATATAAAAAATATTGGCGAAAGAATCAAGGCCAGGGGGCCCACACCCTGGTCACGAGGTTGGGGGCGCGCCCTACCCCCTGGGCACGCCCCCTGCCTCATGGGCCCCCAGGAGCTCCACCGACCTCAACTCCAACTCCATATATTCGTGTTCGGGGAGGAAAAAAATCAGAGAGAAAGATTCATCGCGTTTTACGATACGGAGCCGTCGCCAAGCCCTAAACTCTCTCGGGAGGGCTGATCTGGAGTCCGTTCGGGGCTCCGGAGAGGGGAATCCGTCGCCATCGTCATCATCAACCATCCTCCATCACCAATTTCATGATGCTCACCGCCGTGCGTGAGAATTCCATTGTAGGCTTGCTGGACGGTGATGGGTTGGATGCGATTTATCATGTAATCGAGTTAGTTTTGTTAGGGTTTGATGCCAAGTATCCACTATGTTCTGAGATTGATGTTGCTATGACTTTGCTATGCTTAATGCTTGTCACTAGGGCCCGAGTGCCATGATTTAAGATCTGAAACTATTATGTTTTCATCAATATATGTGAGTTTTTGATCCTATCTTGCAAGTCTATAGTCACCTACTATGTGTTATGATCCGGCAACCCCGAAGTGACAATAATCGGGACCACTCCTGGTGATGACCGTAGTTTGAGGAGTTCATGTATTCACTATGTGTTAATGCTTTGGTCCAGTACTCTATTAAAAGGAGGCCTTAATATCCCTTAGTTTCCGCTAGGACCCCGCTGCCACGGGAGGGTAGGACAAAAGATGTCATGCAAGTTCTTTTCCATAAGCACGTAAGACTATATTCGGAATACATGCCTACATTACATTGATGAATTGGAGCTAGTTCTGTGTCACCCTATGTTATGATTGTTACATGATGAACCGCATCCGACATAATTATCCATCACTGATCCAATGCCTACGAGCTTTTCACATATTGTTCTCCGGTTATTTACTTTTCTGTTGTTACTGTTACAATCACTACAAAACCCAAAAATATTACTTTGCTACCGTTGCCGTTACTTCCATATTACTTTGCTACTAAATACTTTGCTGCAGATATTAAGTTATCCAGGTGTGGCTGAATTGACAACTCAATGTGGTCAGAGCAGGTGGGACCGTCACCACTTCCCCCGTAGCTGACGCAGGAGCGAGAAACATCAGAGGAGAACAATATCAGCAGTGCCCCAGCGGCCACGCTCCGCAAGGTACGGGTTAAGGCATTACTCCGTTCGCACCCCTTCCTCCCACTGACGGGCACAGCCGTAGCAATGGCGCTTGGTTCGGAGCGAATTGCCGCCCTCCGGCCGCCCCCACCACGGGAGCGGCCGAGGCGTGTGCGTCTCCCCCGGGACGGGTCAACCATGTCGCTGTGCCTGACGGAGCCGCAGGCCTTCGAGTGCCTTCACCGCGCCGCCCTGCCATCCAGGTGGCCGCCCCGCAACAGCTGGGGTGTGGTGCTGCCCCCGCTGGCACCATCCGAAGCCGAGCGACGGTGCGATCTACTTCATCATCACCCATGCCAAGTACGACCACGGAGGCCATGGCGTGGGCTCAACTACTGCTGAGGTTTCTGCCAGCGGCCGAGCAGATGGACGAATGGCGTGCCACCATCCAAAGTCTGCTCGGATCCGCCGAAGACGGGGGGCTTGCAGCGAGCTGGCCTGCCACGGCCTCCCCGACCGACGACGACGGCTCATGCTGCTGACCGTACGAAAGGGGCCACCCCCATGGTGCAGTCCCCACCACGACAGTCAGCACGAGCGCAGCAGAATCAAGACCCTGATGACATCTCGATGGCCTCGTCTGACCCTCGAGCGCGTCCAGGCCGACGGCGAGCTCCGGAGGATAGGCGGGGGGGATGCGTGCGTCGTCGTCGAGCGACGCCGCGACAACCACTGCCAGACCAACGCGTGCAATGGCCCAGATGTCGACGAGCCTATGCTCGGTATTGGCGAGTGCCTACCTTTCGAGGTTGGGTGCCCTGCCTTTACTCGTGAGCTGCGGCAAGTCCGTTGGCCATCCGTTCGTATGTTCAAGCCAGAGATACCCGAGAAGTACGATGGGAGGCTGAACTCGGCAGAGTTTCTGAGCATCTACACCATCGCTGTTCAGGCTGCCGGGGGAAGAGATGAGAAGGTGTTTGCCAACTACTTCCCTTTGGCTCTCAAGTCCAATGTGAGGTATTGGCTGATGCACCTGCGAGAGAACTCCATCTCGTCGTGGGCTGACCTGTGCCATGAATTCGTTGGCGCCTTCACTGGCGGGCATCAAGAGCCAGGTCGACCCGGCGACTTGCAGCTCCTCTAACAGAAGGAAGGAGAGACCCTCCGTAAGTATTTATAGAGATTTAGCAAGGACATAGGAACATCCCAAATATCCATCCGGCAGCTGTGATAGCTGCCTTCCAGTCCAATGTGCGCAACCGCCGGATTCGTTCCAAGATGAACGTGCGGTTGCCCAAGACTGTGAAGGAGCTCTACACCTTGGTGGATAAGTGTGCTCGGATGGAGGAGGGAAGGAAGTTGCCCGGAGAGGAAGATTGCACCAACATCGATTCAGAGGATGATGATGAACCAACCAGTCAGAAGAAGAGCAAGAAGTGCAGTAATAAGCGGAAGGATAAGGCAGTGATGACTGTTGAAGGATTGGGTACACCTAGTACCGGCAAGAAGGCCAAAGCTGAAGTCCCCGGCAAGGAAGCTGCCGTGTGCGCTGATTGTCGGGAGGCCGCGGCTGCCGAGAAGGCCGGGAAAGGTGATGGGTCGTATTGCAAGATTCATCGGACCAAGGGCCACGACCTTCAAGAGTGTTATCAGGTTGAGCAGCTTGTTAAGAGACAGAGAGCAAAGTATGAGAAGCGCGATAAGGAAAAAGGTCAGAATGTCGCTGGCGGTAAGGGACGAGGCGGTCAAGTAAATCGCCCCGGCAAACCCTTCCAGAACCAAGGAAAACCCGCCAGAGCTTTAGAGAAGGAGACCTGTGATGATGAGAGAGATGGAGGGGATGAAGAGGAAACCAGTGAGCAGGAGTTTCAGAAGGCCACTGACGCCCTATGCATTGACGGGGGTGCATCTTTGCACACCTCTCACCGCCAGCTCAAACGGTGGGCACGAGAAGTCAATGTCGTGGAACCAGCGCCAGAGGCCCGGAAGCCGCTCAAATGGTGACGCACGCCCATCATCTTTGGTGAAGAGGATCATCCTAACCGCACCACAGCGGTAGGGTGTTTGCCATTGTTGGTCTCTCCAACTATTCGCAACCTCAAGGTCACAAAAATGTTGGTGGACGGTGGGGCCGGGTTGAATCCGATTTCCCCGGCAGTCATCAACAAACTTCAGATAGGAGAAGATGAGTTGAAGGCCACTGACACGTTTCAAGGAGTTAATCCAGGTAGGAGTCATCCTAAGGGAAAGATCACGTTGCCGGTGAAGTTTGGGGGAGAGGTGAATTACCGAACTGAGAAGATTGTGTTTGATGTGGTCGACCTCTCCCTGCCGTACAATGGGATTCTTGGACGCCCAACCCTAGCTAAATTCATGGCGGCATCCCACTATGCGTACAAGACCTTGAAGATGCCTGGGCCTGTGGGAGTCATTACCATCCCATTAGACGAGAAGGATGCTATCATTTGCGTGGACAAGATGTACTGGGACGCAGTCGCGGCAGAGGCAATGGCAGCAGTAGCTCCTGCCAAGGAGGACAAAGGAAAGAACAAAGGTAGCAAGGATGCTCGCAAGGAATCCGGGAAGCGTGCCTCTTCGGAGTGTGCTGCGCTTGTCGATGACTTGCGAGATAGCTCCAACAGCAAGAGATCCAAGGTCACCGCACCCCAAGTGAAAAAGGTCCCGGCAAGGCTGGCTGGCGTTGACGGTACTTTCACTATCAGCGCCACCCTCGATGACAAATAGGAAAGTGCGCTCGTTGCCTTCCTGCGGGCGAATATCGATGTGTTTGCTTGGCAACGATCTGATATCCCCGGAGTTCCCAGGGAGGTAATTGAGCACCACCTTGCTGCATGCCAACATGCCCGACCTGTCAAGCAGAAAGTCCAGAAGCAGGCCTTGGAGAGGCAGCAGTTTATCACGGAAGAGATCAAGAAACTTGCAGTAGCTGGTTTGGTCAGACGAGTGCTACATCGCACATGGTTGGCAAATCCAGTGGTAGTCTGGAAGGCTAACGGGAAGTGGAGGCTTTGCATAGATTTCATAGATCTCAACAAAGCTTCCCCGAAGGACCCGTTTCCCTTGCCGCACATCGATTAGATTGTGGATTCCACTTTAGGCTGCGATTTGCTCTCCTTTCTGGATGCATATTCTGGGTATCACCAAATCTTCGTGTCCAAGGAAGACGAAGAAAAGACATCGTTCATCACTCCATGTGGTACGTACTGTTTTATCCGCATGCCATTTGGATTAAAGAGTGCCGGGTCCATTTTTGCAAGGGCAATCCAGATTGGTTTCGAGCCACAGCTCCACAGAAACATTGAAGCTTATATGGATGGTATTGTGGCTAAGACCAAGAATAGAGCCACCCATATTCAGGATTTGGAGGAGACATTTGCTAATCTGTGCAAGATCAACTTGAAGCTCAACCCAGAGAAGTGTGTGTTTGGCGTTCCCTCTGGCAAGCTGCTTGGGTTCTTTCTGTCCCATCGGGGATCAAAGCCAACTCTGACAAGATTAAAGCTATCGAGCAGATCCAGGCGCCAAGGACAGTCAAGGATGCGAGGCGTCTAACAAGATGTGTTGACATGCTAAGCAGATTTATCTCCAAGTCTGCCGAGCGCGCCCTGCCGCTCTTCAAACTTTTGAAGAAGGCAGGGCCCATGAAGTGGACTCTGGAAGCAGATGCAGCTTTGGAAGAGTTGAAGACCTACTTGTCCTCTGTGCCTACCCTAGTTGCTCCCAAACCACAAGAGCCATTGCTTCTATACTTAGCGGCAACCAACCAAGTGGCTAGTGCAGCCTTGGTAGCGCAGCGGAAAGTGGATGAGGCAGAGAGTGAGCAAGGACCGGCAGAGCCAGAGAAGGATCAAGACAACAATGAGCACAACAGCGAGAGCAACCCCAAGGACACAGCAAGGAAGAAAGTGGTGCATCACCAAGTGTACTTCGTCAGCTCCTTGTTACAGGGGGCTAGATCGAGGTACTCTGGCGTGTAAAAGTTGATCTTTGGTCTCATCATGGACTCAAGGAAACTGCGCCACTACTTCCAAGCCCACGAGATTATGATTGTCACTCATTTCCCATTGCAAAGGATACTCCAAAACCTTGACGCTACCGGCAGAATAGTGGAGTGGGCTTTGGAGGTATCCAGTTTTGGTTTGAAGTTTGAGAGCACATCAACTATCCAGAGTAGGGCATTGGCAGATTTTATTGCAGAATGGAAGCCAACCCCTGATGAGGAGGTACCAGAGACAGTTATCCCCGGCAAGGAATCACCACAAGAATGGATTATGTATTTCGATGGAGCCTTTTGCCTACAAGGTGCAGGGGCTGGCGTGCTCCTTGTCGCCCCCTCCGGGGAGCACTTGAAGTACGTTGTTCATATGCATTTTGCCCAGGAAGAGGCAACCAACAATACAGCAGAGTATGGAGGGTGATTGCTCTCTTACTATAGCGCCAGAAAAGCTCCTGTCTACTAGGACTACGTCGGTATTTCCCCAAAGAGGAAGGGATGATGCAGCGCAACGACGGTAGGTATTTCCCTCAGTGATGAGATCAAGGTTATCGAACCAGTACGAGAACCATGCAACACCACGTAAACAACACCTGCACACAAATAACAACACCTCGCAACCTGAAGTGTTAAAGGGGTTGTCAATCCCTTTCGGGTAACGATGCCAGAAATTTGTAATAGATTGATATAATAGATCGCAAATAAAATAAAGTGCAGCAAAGTATTTTTTGTATTTTTGGTTTAATAGATCTGAATAAAAATGCAAAGGAAAAGTAGATCGCAAGAATATATATGAGGAAGAAGACCCGGGGGCCATAGGTTTCACTAGTGGCTTCTCCTGAGAAAGATAGCAAACGGTGGGTAAACAAATTACTGTTGGGCAATTGATAGAACCTCAAATAATTATGACGATATCTAGGTAATGATCATTACATAGGCATCACATCCGAGATTAGTAGACCGACTCCTGCTTGCATCTACTACTATTACTCCACACATTGACCGCTATCCAGCATGCATCTAGTGTTTTAAGTTCATGGAAAAATGGAGTAATGCAATAAGAACGATGACATGATGTAGACAAGATCCGTTTATCTATTGCGTAGATATAGATCCCATCTTTTTATCCTTAGTAGCAATGATACATACGTGTTGTTTCCCTTTCTGTCAGTGGAGAACGACACCTATGGGGTCACTGGGATCCCTTCTACGGTCGGCGGGCGCGAGGTTGTGCAAAGAGAAGGTCTGACAGGAAGCACGAGTCGTTTACCCAGGTTCGGGCCGCGAGGATGCGTAAAACCCTATTCCTGCTTTGTTGGATGTATTTGAGTGTTCGTGTGTTCTTGAGCTATCTACGGGGCGTAACTTGCCCAAAAAAGCCAAATCCCTCTCCAGGTCGCCTCGGGCCTCCTTTTATAGGCAAAAAGGGGTTGCCACAGTGGCACACAGGAGGTGGAAAGGTGTACAGTGTGCGAGCTTATCCCCCGGCATTACGGGACAAAGCGCATTAAATGCGCTACTTAGGTGTCCGTTAGCTTAATCGGGGATGGGAACGAGGCCCGTCCCGTCCGTCGCTGCTCTGCCTCGCTTCTACACGAGCCCATGCCAGCGATGTGTGCAGTGCCATGTAGGCAGGCAGGCTGCTGAGGTGGCGCGGTGGAAGGGCCTTCACGAAGATCTGCATGCCACCACGCAGGTGCTTCCTGAGTTGGCCTGGAAGCCGCATGTTGCCATGCAGGTGCCTGCCCAGCTGGATGGGCTGGCAGCTGTATGCGAATGGCGGCGGAGCCTTGGCTGGCGCGGGCTTGGCAGTGGCCCTGCTTATGCCTTCGGCAAGGGCCTTGCCGGGGGCCCGGCAAGGGTCTTGCCGTGGCATTGCAGTCGTCCCCGGCAAGGCGCTTGCCTGGTGTCTTGTGGATTTCCTCGGCTAGGATCCCGCCGAGGGTCACCGTCTTCTGGTCCTCATCTTATCTCACATGTTTACGATCTTGTTGAAGATCTGCATGCCACCACGGAGGTGCCTCCCGAGCCCTGGTTCCAATGTAGTTGTTGACGGCGTTCGGAACCTTTGGGCTCAAGGGTGGCTCGCTCTGCTGGTGTCGAGCAAGTTGCCCCGGCAAGGCTCTTGCCGGGGCCGCGGTAGCCGCCCCGGCTAGGGTCTTGCCGGGGGAGTCTACCTCGCCCCTTCGCTCTCCTCCGTTTCTGGTCTCGGCGTTGCTTCTGGTCGCCTTGTGCCTTCGGCTTCTCTCCAGCTTCCCTCCTCTGCCCTGCTTAGTGTGGCTGTGGGCACGGCTTCGACTATCCGTGCACAAGTAAAGGGGTAAAAAGGAGTGCCCCTACTTTTGTACACCGACAGGAGCCCTCGGGCCTGGGCCACACATAAGCACGACACGTTGTTGGGCCAGGCCCAAAACAGTGCGCGGGCAGTCGGGGCGGGATTTTACCGCAGTAATTCTTCGTCTGCCGCGCTTCCCCACGACCCGCGTCGAACGCGCGATGTGGAGGGTTGTGCGTGACGTGGGGGTCATGCGTGGGGCGGTTTCCGCACGCATGCGTCACATCACATTTAATGGGAAAAGAGGTAGCCCGCGCCTTCCCCGTAAAAAGGAATAACCGCGGGCGCGCTGCTCATTTACCCTCCGTGCTTTCCCCAATCTCGGAACCGCCGTCCCCTTCTCCTTCCTTCGCAAGCTTTCGCCTTTCCTCACCGCCGCCGCGCCTTCGCCATCTTCCACTCCTCTCCTCCCACAGCCGCCATGGCACCCAAGACCAGCAGAGGCAAGGGTGTGGCCAAGGACGTCAGGGAGAAGGAGCCACCGGAGAGTGAGTTGGCGGTGCGGCGGACGCAGCACGCCTACTTCCCGTTGACGGTCGACGCAGTCGAACTCCGGAACTACTTCAAGCACCTGTGGGGGGTGCAAGACGGGAAGCGAGACGATGGGACATCCGGCCACGCGCGTCATCCCCATCGCCTTCGCCGAAGCCGGCTCGAATCGGTACCCATTCTTCGTCGACTACTTCTCGTGTGGCCTCTGCCCCCTTTCTCTGATTTCTTCAATGATATCATGCACACCTACGGCTTTCATCTTCTGGACTTCACTCCAAATGCCGTGGCGTGCATGGCTCTCTTCGCACACCTCTGTGAGGGCTTCGTCGGGGTGCATCCCAACACGAGGCTCTTCCGCCACTACTTCTTCCCTCGGATCCAGAAGGGAGGCGCCATCTCCGGCTGTGTCACCTAGATCCCATGATCCAAGGGGACATACCCGGAGGGCGCCCAGAAGGAGAGGTGGGAAGAATGGCGGGGCCGGTGGTGCTGGATCGAGGAGTACGACCCACAGGAGTTCTGCCAGGATCGCCAGGCGCCGCCGGTCCGCAGAAACGACTGGAGAAATGTCGATGCAAAGCTCACGGTTGCCACCACCAGGATTCTTCGCCTCACCTAGGCCGGGCTCACCCTTGAGATGATCGGGGAGGATTTCATCCACCACCGAATCACTCCGCTGCACAACAAGGGGAGGCCGGCCTGGCTCTTCATGAATGCGGCCGACATCATGAGGCTTCGCCCCGGCCTCGACGACAACCTTAGGGTGATGGGGCACGCCCACTTCTGCCAGCGGCTCTTCCAGCACGACGTGAACCGCGAAGGCTGGCAAGGCCACCAGGGGGACCCCGTTTAAGTTGCCGGCGGGGGTGGTCCCGCTGAGCAACAACTCACGTCGAAACGACATCATCGCCATGATGCCGGAGTTCAATGCGCATGGCCTCGTCCCAAATTGGGCCGAGCCGGCGGAGGATCAGGTGCAGGAGTTTTTTGACACCTTGGAGGAGAAATACGTCAGCGCCGAGCCTCGGCTCGTCCAGGACACCACCCAGGCAGAGCTGGACTACATCGCCGCCAGGGCGGCGGAGGCGGAGCTCGCCAGGGACGCCGGGAACCTCGGCGGCGTGGAGGACAAGGCCGCGGCAAAGGCGGAGGAAAAGGAGCTCGCCCAGTGGGTGGAGTCCGGTAGGGAAGCCAGCAGTGCCAGCACCGGGGCCCCTCTCGTCGAAGATGTGGTCGACGAGTCATCGGAGGAGGAGGTCGAGGCTGTCGACCCTCCGGTCTTGGGGAGAGGGCGAGTCCTGCGGCGGGCCACCTCTGGTGAGCCGGTCCGGCCCGGCAGGGCCATGCAACTACAGCAAGCCCAAGAGACATCCGCGCGCCAGACGAGGGCCGCGGCGGCGAAGAGAGTGGTGAAGGCCGCGGTGGCGAAGAAGAAAGCATCCGCCTCTTCTTCGTCCAAGTGCGCTCAGACCCCACCCCTTCCCCTCCTTTGGCAGACGTCGACGCGGAGGTCGTCTTTGACTTTGGGTCCCTTAGCCCAAGGAGGAAGAGGAAGGCAGCAGAGGAGGAGGTGGAGGAGGAGGAGTAAGCTTCATTTCTCTCCCCCTCTTTGTCATCTCCGTCTCTTCAAACTATGCCCCGTATCTTGTATTGTTTTCATCTTTGCAGGGACGCGGAGACGCTCGCCCAGAGGGTGAAGAGGGCCAGGACTTCGACGGGCGGCCAGCCCCCGGCAGGCGCTTCTGGCACACCGCTGGTGGTCTTGAGCAGCCCGGACAGCAGCCCCTGGCACAACCCCCAGCGTAAGTTCGTCACTTGCCCTTCGTCAACGTGTGTTGGGGGCATGATCACTTGGTGCTGACCTTTCCGTGACTGCAGGAGGAGGACAGCAGCAGCAGGAGCCACAGAGGGCTACCCCCAACACGCCGCCCCCTTCGACCATGCCGCCCCGTGGGGCGTCCCCGGCCAGGGCGCCAAGCACTGAGCCCATGCACACAGAGGATGAGGAGGCGAACTCGGGTGCTGGTGCCTTTGCCTCGGCGCCAAATGTTGGCGGAGAGGGGACCTCTGCTTCTCAGCCCGACACGAGTAAGCCACTCGCCTTCCATCCCTGTTTGCTTTTTCTTCTTTCCGAATCCTGGTCTTGGCCACGCCTCATCCCTTTCTCGGTATCCAGATCCTCCCTTGGGAGACCCAGAGGACATAGACACCGTCATCGAGGACGTCGCCAAGGCCGCCGAGGCGGAGGCCGAGAAGATCACCGCCGAGGAGGCCGCCAAGGGCGCTGCTGAGGACGCTGCCAAGGGCTCTGCCGGGGAGCCCGGCAAGGGGCCTGCCGGGGAGGCCGGCAAGTCCGCTGCCGAGGAGGAGGTGGTTGATGACCAGCTTTCCTCCTCCGCTGCCTCTGGCTCCGGCAGGTATCTGAAGGTGAGCGATGACCATTTCGTCCACCTCCCAGGGACGTCGAGCTCCAGGGCACCCGTCGAGGGAGAGGTGTTCGACAAGGAGGTGCTTGCCGCCGCCGGGCTCGAAGTTGTTGACGATCCGTGCCCCGGCGGCGACAGTTCTCAAGAGGAGCGGCTTCTCCATGCCATGGACGCCAGCTTCCGGAAGCTTCAGGCGCTCCACCGCGCCCGCCTGGACAAGGCCAAGTCCAGGATCGCAAAGGTGGACAAGGCAAAGGCGGACCTCAAGGGACGCGTCGCCGAGACGCAAACTTGGTTCCGCCAAAGCTTGTGAGGAGCTAAAGGCTGCCCAGGGCGAGCCGGCCAAGCATGATGTGGAGCTCACCATGAAGCAGGCCGACATCAAGAAGTCCCAGGAGACGGTGAAGAACCTGGCCGCCGCAGCCGAGGCCGCTCGAACCCAACACCAGGCCGCACTGGACTCCCAGGAGGAGGACCTTGCCACGCGTGAGGAGAAGCTTGCTGCAACGCTCCGCAGCAAGGATGAGGAGGTGGAGAAGCTCGTCGCGTAGCAGACCCAGGAGCTGGAGCAAAGGCACAGAGAGGCACTCGATGCCCAGGCTCTGGTTGACGCCGGCAGGGTGAAGGAGCTGGAGGTGGAGCGGGATGAGCTGAAGGACCAGGCCCTGAAGCTGCCCAAGGAGAAGGACACGCTCAACGGCGCCCTGACGGAGGCGTAGGGCGCGGCCGTCAGCAGGGCCGAGCAGCTTTCCGAGGCCAACAACTCCATAAAAGACCTCAAGCTGAAGCTGGAGGGTCTCGAGGGGATGCTGTCGGAGGCCCAGGCCCGGGAGGGGACCCTGGCCAAGGACCTGGAGGCCGAGAAGCAGCTACGGAAGAACAAGATCGCCAACCACAAGGACTTTGTGGAGGGTGAGAATCGATGGATCGGGCGCCTCGTAGACGTCACCGGCAGGATCACCACGCAGCTGGCTACCATGGGGATGCCAAACGTGAGGTATACCCCGGAGCGCAATGTGAGCCCCAACGCCAAGCTGACCCTGTTCTTCGAGGGTGTTCTTGGAGCCCTGGAGCATTTCCGCTCCACCAGGGCGGCTTTCCTGGCCATTGAGGCCCGGAGGCTTTGCCGGGGTGTGAGGGAGTCCTGGACTAAGGGGTCCTCGGGCGTCCGGCCTGTTATCAAATGGGCCGGACTGGTGAGCTGTGAAGACATGAAGGCCGAAAACTGTACCTGTGTCCGGATTGGACTCTCCTTGGCGTGGAAGGCAAGCTTGGCGACCGACTATGAAGATTCCTTCTTATGTAACCGACTCTATGTAACCCTAGATTCCCCCGGTGTCTATATAAACCGGAGGGTGTAGTCCGGAAAGCATATACTCATTACCATAGTCATACATGCTTGGCTTCTAGGGTTTAGCCATTACGATCTCATGGTAGATCAACTCTTGTAATACTCATATTCATCCAGATCAATCAAGCAGGAAGTAGGGTATTACCTCCATAGAGAGGGCCCGAACCTGGGTAAACATCGTGTCCCCTGTCTCCTGTAACCATCGACCTTAGACGCACAGTTCGGGACCCCCTACCCGAGATCTGCCGGTTTTGACACCGACATTGGTGCTTTCCTTGAGAATTCCACTGTGCCGTCGACGAAAGGTTCGATGGCCCCTTCAATCGTCGATAGTGACGCTGTCCAAGGAGAAACCTTTCTCCCCGGACAGATCTTCGTATTCGGTGGCTTCGTACTACGGGCCAACTCGCTTGGCCATCTGGAGCAGATCGACAGCTACGCTCCTGGCCACCAGGTCAGATTTGGAAGCTTGAACTACGTCGCGGATATCCGTGGAGACTTGATCTTCAACGGATTTGAGACCACGGCGATCGCTCCCCCTCGCTCCGATGAACGTGACTTAAATCTGTTATCGGACCGTATTCGGGAGATGGTTCCTGTAACTGCCACGGCCTTAGATCCGGAGCAGATCGCGCCATCCGAATCCGCAGCGTTGGAGCCGCACACAGACCCAGCATCTTGCAATATGTGCGTCAACGGAATTCCGGACTCGTTTCCGGCCATGAGTTCCGAATCACGCATGCCTGCGAACGCCGAGCTAGATCGGTTATCGATCTTCGAGTTCAGCACCGCAGATATCTTCCAACACTCGCCCTTGGGAAATGTGCTAAATTCATTAAAGAGCCTGTCCTTGGCGGGGGACTCACTGCCGAACTATGTCCGGTTCGAACCGGAGGCTGATGATGGAGAATTTCGCTTACTACCCGCCACCCACTTCATAGCCACTGTCGAGGATTTAACCGACCTGCTTGATTATGGCTCCGAAGACATCGACGGTATGGACGACGATGCCGACAAGGAGCAAGGCCAAGACCTTCCATTCACTAGACGTTGGATGGCCACCTCTTCGTACGATGTGTACATGGTTGACACATCTAAAAAATCTAGCGACCATGGCAAAGAAGATCCAGTCGTGAATAAACCTCCCGAGACACAGTCCAAGCGTCGGTGCCCTAAATGCCGCTCTAAGTCACGTCGCTCTTCGAAGAAAATAGCACTCAGGATGACGTAGAAAACAATGAACACCCTGGTGGAGCAAGATCCGAACAGGAGGAACAAGAAAACGGGCAAGCTAGCCCCGATGAACAGGCCCTGCCCGGTGACAATTCGGAGGACGACCATTACCTTCCGCTCTCCGAAGATGAGGTAAGATTCGGCGACGAAGACTTCGTCGTACCCGAAGAACCGCTCGAGCAGGAGAGCTTCAAGCACAGGCTAATAGCTACTGCAAGGAGCATGAAAAAGAAGCAGCAGCATCTTCAAGCTGACCAAGACCTACTCAATGATAGATGGACCGAAGTCCTGGCCGCCGAAGAATACGGCCTTAGTGGCCCAGCCAAAAGCTACCCGAAGCATAGACTGCTACCTCAGTTCGATGATGAGGCATTGGAGCCTCATCATCACACAATTCGGCAGGTCGTCGACAACCCGGTCCGGATAAAGAGGCAACTCAAGCCGAACACCGGTCCGCCCCACCTCGCCGTAAAGTCAAGAATAACACAGCCCGTGGCTGTACAGACGACCTTCGATGGGACTTGGACATTAGAGTAGGACACGCAAAATCGATCTACGGATCGCGAGGGCATGCCTGGACACGCGACGATGGCTCCCTATTCGGACGTGACAAACCTAGCCACGCCCGAGCCGAAAACCGCAAATGGACTCCTTCGGAGTTACGTCGCAGTGTGGCCCAACACAGATGTGCCGCACACCCTCTTTGCTTCATAGATGAAGTAATGGATCATGAATTCCCTAAGGGGTTCAAGCCCGTCAATATTGAATCATACGACGGAACAATCGATCCCGTAGTATGGACCGAGGATTCTATTCTCCACATCCATATGGCCCGTGGAGGCGACCTCCACGCCATTAAATACCTCCCACTAAAGCTAAAAGGGCCAGCTCGGCACTGGTTAAACAGCCTGCCTGAAAATTCCATAGGCAACTGGGAGGACTTGGAAGAGGCCTTCCTCGACAACTTCCGAGGAACATATGTCTGGCCACCGGATGCCGATGACCTAATTCACATTGTCCAGCAGCCCGGAGAGTCAGCTAGGAAGCTCTGGACTCAGTTCTTAGTCAAAACGAAGCAAATCATCGACCGTCCGGACGCGGAAGCCCTTGCGGCTTTCAGACACAGTGTCCGGGCAGAATGGCTTGCACGCCACCTCGGTCAAGAAGGACCTAAATCCATGACAGCCCTCACTGCTCTGATGATCCGCTTTTGCGCGGGAGAAGACAGCTGGCTCGCTCGTAGAAGCAACGGCGCCAGCGACCAGGGCACTTCCGAAATCCGAGACGGCAACGGCAAGCCACGACAAAGCAAATACAACAGTCGCAATGATAATGAAAGATCACGCGACACATTGGTCAATGCCAGATTCAGCAATCCCAAGCCCGGTCAACGGAAGAAGCCATTCAAGGCGAACCGAGATGAACCATCCAACCTAGACAAGATATTGGACCGACCCTGCCAGATTCACGGCCACCCCGATAAACCAGCTAATCATACCAACAAAAACTGCTGGGTATTCAAGCAGGCCGGCAAGCTCAACGCCAAACACAAGGGGAGGAGGCCGCCAGGCGACAGGGACAACGGGGAGGTTCACCAACGAAACACAGGGGGTCAGAAGCAATCTCCACCTAAGGATCGACGACTCCCGGAGGGGAAATAGCAGTCCGGCTGCCGCCGCCCACCTCGTATACCTGCAAAATTTGTACCGTGCATACATCACTACGCACTCAAGATACCATGGGCATTGGCAGAAGCACACTACGCACAAGCCTGCAAGCATTCCCGTAACATTTTTTATCTATTTTCTTTTTATTTCTTCCTTCACTATCTCTTAAAAGCAGGTGACGAACAGGACAAACATCTAAAACTGACTCAATCGGAGTTCGGATCCGTGCACTCACCTATGGGGATACTTCCATCAAGGATTCCCCTCATCGAGGACATGCGGCGCAGACGTGCGACAGGAGGTCCAAAATAACTTTTTGTAGACCGCACTCTTTATTTCGAGCCTGTACTATGCCTCTTCCTCCGCCTTCGACCCCGAGCATGTCAAAGAGCCGGGGTTGTGGTCTTTATATATATATATATAAAGTAGTCATTGGCATATCACTCAGGTCCCAATAAACAGTATCCGACTTAATCATCCGTGTTGATTCGCCAATGAATATGGCTCCCATGGTTGTTTCACAAATATACCTTGGCATAACCCGCCAGGGGCTCGGTATGGGAACAAATGAGTTGCCAACAAAAGTCCGAACAGCTCTAGAGCGTACTTCGGCGTCGCAAGTTTGGCCTTATATGCATCAGCTCCGAATTATTGTCTTGGGTCAATAGTTGGGTTGCCCGGCTCGTATGCTTGCTACCCTACGTTCCGCTCCATCGGCTAGGATAGTAAAGAGAGAACTACTGCAATTGTGCTTACGGTTCATCTGGTCAAGTACCTCAGTAGAGAAAGCTGAAAACTGACCGTCATGATGCGGCGAGAGCTGGTCAACCACTTGACGATTTATTGGAATCTTTAGCGATTCTCCGTGTCACACGAGGGATCTTTTTCAGATCAAACATGTAAAGCATCATATTATAATACGCCGCGTACATACTAGGGGCTATGTCGTAGTCCCACCATAAAACTCCTATGGCTAAGTGAAAATGTTAACGCCCTATAGTCCGATAGTCTGGTTTGCCGCATTATCACCTCCTTCATGGACCAAGACGTTGGATAAAGAGTGATTAAATGCTTTTCTGAACACCCCCGTACTTCCTACGAGGGGGCTGAAGCCGACGACTGGAAAACTTTCAGATTATATTAAAACGGCCGCATAGGAGGAATACAAGCTTTCGAGTAAAACACAAAAAAAGACTAATTATAAAATTGTCTTTTACAATTCACATACACCTCACTCGAACATCATGTCTTTCGAGCACTGACCCTCTATCAAGCGGGCGCCCCCTAGGACGTCTTCAAAATAATGCTCCGGTTCAGGACGATCCTTGCCCTTGGGTGGACTCTTCGCCGCAACATCGATGGCCTTCATTTTCCCCCGGAATGTCTTGACTCAGGCAAAAGCCATCCACGCACCCTCAATGCATGCCGACCGCTTCACAGCATCAATACGCGGCACCGCGTCAACAAGCCTTTGCACCAAACCAAAGTAGCTATCCGGAACGGGCTTAGTTGGCCACAACCGGATTATGACGTTCTTCATGGCAGCGCCGGATATCCTATGAAGTTCGGCCCATTGGGACATCTGTTCATTCAGCAACAGAGGGCGCTTTGATGCGCCAAACTGTGACCAGAAAAGCTTCTCCGTTGCATACCCATCTCGCGCTTGGTAATACTGGGCCGCATCGGAAGAACTCTTCGGCAAGTCTAAGAACTCGTCCGGAGAACTCCAGACTCGGTTAAGCTGAGCATAGTTCGGATCACCGAACTTAGTTTGCAGCAAAAAGGGCTTACCAGCCGCAGTCTCCCCAGCTTGCCTGATCTCCTCACGGGCTACTCTCGATTCCGACCGCGCTTCTCTCGCATCTTGTAAGGCCTTGTCCAGTTCAGCCGTTTTGGCTTCATTCTCCTTCTCCAGAAATCCACAGTGGCTAGTAGCATTTTTCAGTTCGAGCGCCATCGTGGATACTTTCTCCTCGTCTTGGCGCCGTGCAGCTTGTTCGGCTTTTAACTCAGCCGATGCCTTTTCGGTAGCGGCATTGCTACACCGTGCCAGCTCCTTGGCCCGGGCCAGCTCCGCTCGAAGAACTTCAACGGCGGCAGAACCATCTGCAGCCATGGATATTCCAGCATATAAATTTTAGCATCATGCTTATACCACAAAAATATATGGGGATTGCCCCGAACACATACCTTGCGACTCGTCAAGACGCATATTCATTAACACAAGATCGTCCCCTGCTACATCAAGCTTCCGCTGCAGCTCGGCAATATCCATAGTCTGGGAAATGGCCAAGGGGGAAGCAGCCTGTGTTCAAGTTCATCAGGTTAGTCCTTGAATGATTCTTTTCGTTCCTCCGTTTGCTTCCCAGTGGAAGCCAACCCGAGTCGCAGGGGCTACTACCTATACACAGGTGCATCTTTGCCAATAAAACATAGCTGAAAACATTATATCACAAACCTCGAAGCCTTTTAGCAGGCTCATGAAGGCTTCATTTAATCCGCTCTTCGCGGACAAAATCTACTCAACCACTGTACCCATCAAGGTACGTTGTTCCCCCGAGACACATGCGTTTTGCAACATGTCCCGTAATATGTTCGGAGCCGCTGGGTCTCCGGAAGCCGCTCTAGGAGCACAATCATCCTCTGAAGGAATTCGTTCAGCCGTCTCCGGAATCATCGTCGGCTGCAAGCCAGACAGTCCGGGGCCTTTATTATTGGCCCCAGAATCCCGGACGGTCGGAGATCCACCTTCAGGTACTGCCTCTTTGATCCCCTCCATAGCTTGTTGAGCAAGAAAAACCCTCTGCGATGGCACTTCGGAGTCGCCCGCCTTATTGGGCGAGGAGGTCGGGGGAGGCGTCTCGCTTTCCATCATCTGTGGGAGGAGACCTCCCGAAGAAGAGGATTGCCCCGAAAAACTCTGTGCTGACCTGTAGAAATGCACGGACACGTTACATATATCTTTGGTAACGGCAAAGGAGCTGGACGCTATCAAAGCACCCCGGATTCACTCACGGTTTTGTTGAGGACTTGTCCCCATGTTGGAGCTGTTCAACGGCGTTGCTTTCCAAACCTAAGCCGCTCGACGGTGACATCTTGCCCCTCTTGGGAGACCGCCCCTCCCAACCTTCGGAGGCGGCCCTTTTCCTCCTGCTCGGAGAAGGGATACCGGTTCCTCTCTCGCCTCTGTCTTCAGGCGAGGAAAGGTCGATTTCTCCGGACTCAGTATCCGACTTACATCCGGAACAAAGGTCATCCCGGGTCTTTTCACTCTCCTCTTTGCCCTCCCTTGCCGGCGCCTGGTATGGTACCGAGGACAGCATCCTTGTTAGCACAGGATCAGCTGCTACTTTGGGGAGGGGAGCCGGACACCTCATATGCTCCACTTTCTTTATCCAGCCCTGAAAAAGGATGGTTCGGTCAGTGTCTTACCACTGGGTATCCGATTATGAGGTTTTCGGCGACCGGGCACTTACCGGGGTGTCCGGATAGTTACAGTCTAGGCCGACATCTTCGGTGGTGTCCGGCCATTGCTTTCGTTTCCCGAAGAATAATCTCCAAATTCCTTCGTCGTAGTGCCGAAGAAGTGCTGGAGAGTCCGCGGCCCTTCTGGATTAAACTCCCACAGGCGGAGAGGCCATCGCTGGCACAGCAGGGTCCGACGGACTAGCATTACTTGGACAATATTGACGATATTGATGTCCCTCTCAATCACGCTTCGGATGCGACTCTGCAGAGCCCCCACCTCGTCCGTTGATCCCCAGGCCAACCCCTTATTAGTCCATGATGCAAGCTGAATTGGGGGGCTGGATCGAAATGCAAGCGTAGCTGCCCACTTGGAGCCACGGGGCTCGGTGATATAAAACCACCCCTGCTGCCATAAGTCGGAAGATTTGGCAAAGGATCCTTTCAGCAGAACAGTGCTAGCAAGCTTGCTCACCGTGGCACCACCGCACTCTGCCTGCTCCCCCTCTATCACTTGCGGCTTCACATCGAAGGTCTTGAGCCACAAGCCGAAGTGCGTAGGAGTTTGGAGGAAGGCTTCGCACATGACGATAAACGCCGAGATAAGAAGAATATAGTCTGGGGCCAGATCGTGAAAATCCAACCCGTAATAGAACATGAGCCCTCGGACGAAGGGGTTAAGTGCAAACCCTAACCCGCGGAGGAAGTGGGACACGAACACGACCCTCTCGTCGGATCTGGGGGTGGGAATAACCTGCCCCTCGGCAGGAAGCCGATGAAGGATTTCTGCGGTCTGATACCTCGCCTCCTGAAGCTTTGCAATATCCCCCTCTGTGACAGATGAACACACCCACTGGCCTTGGCGGCTGGATCTGGACATGATCGGAGCTTGTGGTGACTGAAACCCGGGTGTTGGAACTCGGGGTAGCAAGGGTTGAGGGGGAAGCAAGCGTGAAAGAAAAAAGACGGGTTTGTGCCCCTATATAAAGACCGCGGATATCGAGCGTCTCCTCCTGGGCCTCAAAACTTGCCTATTCCCGAGGAGTTGTACCCAAGTGACAGTTGGGTTATCCACGTCCGGGTCAACAAGAATCCCTTAAAAAGGGAGACACGATCTCCGCTTGCATAAGACGATTCCAATAAAACCACGTCTTGAGACGTGGAACGACGGGCTAGCCAACGGTTCGAAAATAATGACCGGGCAGGCGTGATGTCACATTACCCAAAAATTGTCAGCAAATTGGGTCCGTGAAATATTATATCCTCTGCAGTTGGGCTTACAAGTCCGGATACAATCATTACATCTGAAGACTATCTTGGAGTTCAGAAAGGGGAACCCTCCTTGCAATGCCGAAGACAATCTGCGCGCCAGAATCCTCGTCATTGAAGCCAGGTTTAGGGGATACTGAGGGAGTCCTGGACTAAGGGGTCCTCGGGCGTCCGGCCTGTTATCAAATGGGCCGGACTGGTGGGCTGTGAAGACATGAAGGCCGAAGACTGTACCCGTGTCTGGATTGGACTCTCCTTGGCGTGGAAGGCGAGCTTGGCGACCGACTATGAAGATTCCTTCTTATGTAACCGAATCTATGTAACCCAATATTCCCCTGGTGTCTATATAAACCGGAGGGTGTAGTCCGGAAAGGATATACTCATTACCATAGTCATACAGGCTAGGATTCTAGGGATTAGCCATTACGATCTCGTGGTAGATCAACTCTTGTAATACTCATATTCATCAAGATAAATCAAGTAGGAAGTAGGGTATTACTTCCATAGAGAGGGCCCGAACCTGGGTAAACATCGTGTCCCCTATCTCCTGTAATTAACCATCGACCTTAGACGCATAGTTCAGGACCCCCTACCTGAGATCCGCTGGTTTTGACACCGACAGGGTGCCATGACCAAGGTTCTCACCAAGGTGGCATACTGGAATCCCACCCTCGACTTTGACGCTGCGCTGGAGAGCTTGCCGGAGGATGTGGACCTCGCGCCGCTCAGGGAGCGTATCGAGCCCGTCATTAGCGACATCGATGGAATCCAGAGGGTAGAGGGCCAGCGCCGGGACTAGGCACCCTGCTTCTTATCGTCCCTACAGGTTCATGACCAAGACAATTTCTATCTTTAGTTAGAACCGCAGCAACAATTGATGTAATATAACTCTGTAGTACTTTTGAATATGATGCATGTTATCTTCCTGTTCAATCTTCCCTTTGTATGTTCACCCTACGTTAACCGGGTAGGCTTGCCGGTGCATAAGCCCAGGGCGGCACCTTGAGGACAGATCCCCAATGGCCTACCGGGTGTGCTTGCTACCGAGCGAACCACCTTACCGCTCTCAACGCGGCCGCTCGAACTGTCGAGCTTGACTCAAGTCAGAATCGAGAGCGTTGCCAATTGCGGAAGGCTACCCTGCCACTCTCAACGCGGCCGCTTGAGCTGTTGAGCGGACTCGAAACAGAACAAGGGTGTTGCCAATTGCGGAAGGGCCCCTTTGCGTGCAGGCTTTTATACATAGGGCAGGAGCTTGGAGGACAATAACCTCATATATAAAAAAGAAATTGCTTATAGTTTCACATGACTTAGCTTTTTTGTCGTCGCACAGGCGTCCACCGCATATGCAGATGGTGCCGTCAAGCTCGGTCGTCTTCTTGCTTGGAATGACGGCCGCCATGAAGCCGCTGCTCTGATCAGACCAGATTTTCACAACTGTGCCCCTTACCTGGCGCGCCAGAGATGTCGGTGGCGAACGACACCTATGGGGTCACTGGGATCCCTTCTACGGTCGGCGGGCGCGAGGTTGTGAAAGAGCAGGTCTGACAGGAATCACGAGTCGTTTACCCAGGTTCGGGCCACGAGGATGCGTAAAACCCTAGTCCTGCTTTGGTGGATGTATTTGAGTGTTCGTGTGTTCTTGAGCTAGCTACGGGGTGCAACTTGCCCAAAAAAGCCGAATCCCTCTCCTGGTCGCCTCGGGCCTCCTTTTATAGGCAAAAAGGGGTTGCCACAGTGGCACACAGGAGGTGGAAAGGTGTACAGTGTGCGAGCTTATCGCCCGGCATTACGGGACAAAGCGCATTAAATGCGCTACTTAGGTGTCCATTAGCTTTATCGGGGATGGGAACGAGGCCCGTCCCGTCCGTCGCCGCACCGCCTCGCTTCGACACGCGCCCAGGCCAGCGATGTGTGCAGTGCCATGTAGGCAGGCAGGCTACTGAGGTGGCGCGGTGGCAGGGCCTTCACGAAGATCTGCATGCCACCACGTAGGTGCTTGCTGAGTTGGCCTGGAAGCCGCATGTTCCCACGCAGGTGCCTGCCCAGCTGGTTCGGCTGGCAGCTGTATGTGAACGGCGGCGGAGCCTTGGCTGGCGCAGGCCTGGCAGTGGCCCCGCTGATGCCTTCGGCAAGGGTCTTGCCGGGGGCCCTGCAAGGGTCTTGCCGTGGCGTTTCAGTCGACCCCGGCAAGGCGCTTGCCGGGGGGGTCTTGTGGATTTCCTCCGCTAGGATCCTGCCGTGGGTCGCCGTCTTCTGGTCCTCATCTAATCTTACGTGTTTACGATCTTGACGAAGATCTGCATGCCACCATGGAGGTGCCTCCCGAACCCTGGTTCCATTGTAGTTGTTGACGGCGTTCGAAACCTTTGGGGTCAAGGGTGGCTCGCTCTGCTGGTGTCGGGCAAGTTGCCCCAGCAAGGCTCTTGCCGGGGCCGTGGAAGCCGCCCCGGCAAGGGTGTTGCTGGGGGAGTCCACCTCGCCCCTTTGCCCTCCTGTGTTTCTGGTCTCGGCGTTGCCTCTGGTCGCCTTGTGCCTGCGGCTTCTCTCTGGCTTCCCTCCTCTGCCCTGCTTAGTGTGGCCGTGGGCGCGGCTCCGACTGTCCGTGCACAAGTAAAGGGGTAAAAAGGAGTGCCCCTACTTTTGTACACCGACAGGAGCCCCCGGGCCTGGGCCACACATAAGTGCAACACGTTGTTGGGCCAGGCCCAAAACGGTGCGTGGGCAGTCGGGGCGGGATTTTACCGCAGTAATTCTTCGTCCGCCGCGCTTCCCCACGACCCGCGTCGAACGCGCGACGTGGAGGGTCGTGTGTGACGTGGGGGTCATGTGTGGGGCTGTTTCCGCATGCATGCATCATGTCACAGTTAATGGGAAAAGAGGCGGCCCGCGCCTTCCCCGTAAAAAGGAATAACCACGGGCGCGCTGCTCATTTACCCTCCGTGCTTTCCCCAATCTTGGAACCGCCGTCCCCTTCTCCTTCCTTCGCAAGCTTTCGCCTTTGCTCGCCGCCGCCGCGCCTTCGCCATCTTCCACTCCTCGCCTCCCGCAGCCGCCATGGCACCCAAGACTAGCAGAGGCAAGGGAGTGACCAAGGACACCGGGGAGAAGGAGCTGCCGGAGAGTGAGTTGGCGGTGCGGCGGACGCAGCACGCCTACTTCCCGTCGACGGTCGACACAGTCGAACTCTGGAACTACTTCAAGCACATGTGGGGGTGCAAGACAGGAAGCGAGACGACGGGGCATCCGGCCACGCGCGTCATCCCCGCCGCCTTCGCCGAAGCCGGCCCGAACCGGTACCATTCTTCGTCAACTACTTCTCCTGCGGCCTCTGCTCCCCTTTCTCTGATTTCTTCAATGATATCATGCACACCTACGGCTTTCATCTTCTGGACTTCACTCCAAATGTCGTGCCATGCATGGCTCTCTTCGCGCACCTCTATGAGGGCTTCGTCGGGGTGCATCCCAACACGGCGCTCTTCCGCCACTACTTCTTCCCTCGGATCCAGAAGGGAGGCGCCATCTCCGGCTGTGTCACCTGGATCTCAAGATCCAAGGGGACATACCCGGAGGGCGCCCAGAAGGAGAGGTGGGAAGAATGGCGGGGCTGGTGGTGCTGGATCGAGGAGGACGACCCACAGGAGTTCTGCCAGGTTCGCCAGGCGCCGCCGGTCTGCAGAAACGACTGGAGCAATGTCGATGCTGACGATGTAAAGCTCACGGTCGCCACCACCAGGATTCTTTGCCTCACCTAGGCCGGGCTCACCCTTGAGATGATCGGGGCGGATTTCATCCGCCGCCGAATCGCTCCGCTGCACAACAAGGGGAGGATGGCCTGGCTGTTCACAAATGCAGCCGACATCATGAGGCTTTGCCTCGGCCTCGACCACAACCTCACGGTGATGGGGCACGCCCACTTCTGCCAGCGGCTCTTCTAGCACGACGTGAACCGCGACGGCGAGGTCGAGCGGTCCGGCAAGGCCGCGAAGGCCGCCGCGAAGGCCGGCAAGGCCACCAGGGGGCCCTCATTTAAGTTGCCGGTGGGGGTGGTCCCGCTGAGCAACAACTCGCATCGAAATGACATCATCGCCCTGATGCCGGAGTTCAACGCGCACGGCGTCGTCCCAAATTGGGCCGAGCCGGCGGAAGATCAGGTGCAGGAGTTTTTTGACACCTTGGAGGAGAAATACGTCAGCGCTGAGCCGCGGCTCGTCCAGGACACCACCCAGGCGGAGCTGGACTACATCACCGCCAGGGCGGCGGAGGCGGAGCTCGCCAGGGAGGCCGGGAGCGCCAGCGGCATGGAGGACAAGGCCGCGGCGGATGTGGAGGAAAAGGAGCTCGCCCAGTGGGCGGAGTCCGCTGGGGAAACGAGCAGTGCCGGCACCTGGGCCCCTCTCGTCGAAGATGTGGTCGACGAGTCGTCGTCGGAGGAGGCCGAGGCTATCGACCCTCCGGTCTGGGGGAGAGGGCGAGTCCTGCGGCGGGCCACCTCTGGCGAGCCGGTCCGGCCCGGCAGGGCCGCGCAACTGCGGCAAGCCCAGGAGACGTCCGCGTGCCAGACGAGGGCCGCGGCTGTGAAGAGAGTGGTGAAGGCCGCTATGGCGAAGAAGAAAGCATCCGCCTCTTGTTTGTCCAAGCGCGCTCAGACCCCACCCCCTTTCCCTCCTTCGGCAGACGTCGACACGGAGGTCATCTTTGACTTCGGGTCCCTCACCCCAAGGAGGAAGAGGAAGGCAGCAGAGGAGGAGGTGGAGGAGGAGGAGTAAGCTTCTTGTTCTCTCCCCCCTCTTTGTCATCTCCGTCTCTTCGAACTGTGCCGCTTATCTTGTATTGTTTTCATCTTTGTAGGGACACGGAGACGCTGGCCCAGAGGGTGAAGAGGGCCAGGACTTTGACGGGCGGCCAGCCCCCGGCAGGCGCTTCCGGCACACCGCTGGTGGTGTTGAGCAGCCCGGACAGCAGCCCCCAGCACAGCCCCCAACGTAAGTTCATCACTCGCCCTTCGTCAACGTGTGTTGGGGGCACGATCACTTGGTGCTGACCTTGCCGTGACTGCAGGAGGAGGACAGCAGCAGGAGGAGCCACAGAGGGCTGCCCCCAACACGCCGCCCCCATCGACCACGCCGCCCCGAGGGGCGTCCCCGGCAAGGGCGCCAAGCACCGAGCCCATGCACACGGAGGAGGATGAGGCGAACTCGGGCGCTGGTGGCTTTGCCTTGGCGCCAAATGTTGGCGGGAGGGGACCTCAGCTTCTCAGCCCGGCACGAGTAAGCCACTCTCCTTCCGTCCCTTTTTGCTTTTTCTTCTTTCTGAATCCTCGTCTTGGCTGCGCCACATCCCTTTCTCGGTATCCAGACCCCCCCTCGGTAGACCCAGAGGACATAGACACCATCATCGAGGACGTCGCCAAGGCCGCCGAGGCAGAGGCCGAGAAGATCGCCGCCGAGGAGGCCTCCAAGGGCGCTGCTGAGGACGCCGCCAAGGGGTCTGCCGGGGAGGCCGGCAAGTCCGCTACCGAGGAGGAGGTGGTTGATGACCAGCCTTCCTCCTCTGCCTCTCTGGCTCCGGCAGGTATCTAAAGGTGAGCGATGACCTTTTCGTCCACCTCCCAGGGACCTCGAGCTCCAGGGCGCCCGTCGAGGGAGAGGTGTTCGACGAGGAGGTCCTTGCCGCCGCCGGGCTCGAAGTTGTTGACGAGCCGAGCACCGGCAGTGACGGTTCTCAAGAGGAGCGGCTTCTCCATGCCATGGGTGCCAGCTTCCGGAAGCTTCAGGTGCTCCACCGCGCCCGCCTGGACAAGGCCAAGTCCAGGATGGCCACGGTGGACAAGGCGGAGGCGGACCTCAAGGGACGCGTCGCCGAGATGCAAACTTGGTTCCACCAAGCTTGTGAGGAGCTGAAGGCCGCCCGGGGCGAGCTGGCCAAGCGTGATGTGGAGCTCACCATGAAGCAGGTCGACATCGAGAAGGCCCAGGAGACGGCGAAGAACCTGGCCGCCGCAGCCGAGGCGACTCGAACCTAGCACCAGGCCGCACTGGACTCCCAGGAGGAGGACCTTGCCGCGCGTGAGGAGAAGCTTGATGCAACGCTATGCGGCAAGGATGAGGAGGTGGAGAAGCTCGTCACGCAGCTGACCCAGGAGCGGGAGCAGAGGCATAGAGAGGCACTCGATGCCCAGGAACTGGTTCACGCCGGCAGGGTGAAGGAGCCGGAGGTGGAGCGGGACGAGCTGAAGGACCAGGCCCTGAAGCTGTCCAAGGAGAAGCACACGCTCAACGGCGCCCTGACGGAGGCGCAGGGCACGGCCGTCAGCAGGGCCGGGCAGCTTTCCGAGGCCAACAACTCCATAAAAGACCTCAAGCTGAAGCTGGAGGGTCTCGAGGGGATGCTGTCGGAGGCCCAGGCCCTGGAGGGGACCCTGGCCAAGGACCTGGAGACCGAGAAGCAGCTGGGGAAGAACGAGACCGCCAACCACCACTACAAAAAAAAGACACATCTGTGACATTTTGGGCCGAACGAAAAAAAATTGTCATACATATGACACTTCTATGACGATAATTGTGACAAAACCCGGTATCATCATAGATGTGGTGGGCTCCTACTTCTATGACAAAAAATCATGACAGAAAATGGGCTTTTCGTCCTGGGCGGGCCGGAGACGTAGCTGCATGACATTCTTTGGGCCGTCCATGACGGAAAAACCGTGGTAGAAGCGAGGGCGAGGAAAATTTCAGGGAGTTCCCAGTTACGGTGGGAGGTCGGGGGCCGAGCGATGCGCGTTTCTCTCGTACACAATGCGTGTGTGTGCGAGGCATTGGCTCTAACTGAACCCGAGCGAGGCGTTGGGCTCTAACTGAACCCAAGCGATTGCACTACAGGCTACGCGTTACTGAACCCGAGCGATCGATCGATGGCTGTTAACTGAACCCGATCGAGCGATTCCTTCGCTACTGCTGCTAACTGAAGCCGATCGATGCTGCCTCTGGGATGAACAGTGAGCGTTGGGGGGGGGTTGGATGAACAGTGAGCGGTGGCGTTGCCTCTGGATGAACAGGACCTCGTGGTGTGGTGGAGGGCTGGATGAACAGTGGACGGTGGAGGGGTGCCCGTGGAGGGGTGGTTGAACAGGACCCCATGGTGTGGAGGGCTGGATGAACAGTAGACGGTCGAGGGGTGCCCGTGGAGGGGTGGTTGAATAGTAGCCCGTGGAGTAGCGCGCGGTGGAGGCTGGATGAACAGGAGCCCGTGGAGGCTGGAGGAGGTCGACGGTAGCCCGTGGAGGCTGGAGGAGGTCGACGGTGGAGATGGACAGTATCCCGTGGAGTCTCGTTTTGCGGTACGCCACACCCCTGCCGATGAACAGGACCCCCGTTTCGACTGTAGGAGGTCCGTTTCGTCCGTTTTGCGGT
>NC_057802.1:98791887-98944805 GCF_018294505.1 Triticum aestivum
CGGTACACCACACCCCTCCCGATCAACAGGACCCCCGTTTCGACCGTAGGAGGTCCGTTTCCTCCATTTTGCGGTACGCCACACTCCTCCCGATCAACAGGACCCCCGTTTCGACCGTAGGAGGTCTGTTTCCTCCGTTTTGCGGTACGCCACACCCCTCCCCATGAACACGACGCATTCCGTTGCCTCCCCATGAACACGACGCACTCCGTTGCCTCCCCATGAACACGACGACGACGCTGTTTCTCCGTTCCGACCCAGCCATGTACACGAGCCCTGGCCGTACGTATGCGCGAGTAGGCGTTCGAGACCCCGCCCGTATGTACACATACATGGCCGTATTTTCTTTCTTGCACCCTGGCCGCTGTACGTACGTGTACATGCTACGTGCGCGCCTCTACTACGACACGTACGCGCCTCTACTACGACACGTGCGCGCCTCTACATCCACCAGTATACATGTACGTACACGTTCGCGACCAGGATGACAACACTACATACGCTTCGACCAGGTGGGTCCCGACTGTCAGGCACTTCCTTGCCTGTGAAGATGTAGCTGGTGGGTCCCAGCAGTCAGGGGGGGAAATCATTTTTTTTGCCCGGACGCACTTCCTTGCGTGCGAAGATGTAGCTGGTGGGTCCCAGCAGTCAGGGGCAAATATTTTTTCGCGAAATACGATGGCCCGTCCGGTGGGTCCCCGCTGTCAGGTGGAGGAATAATTATTTTGCACGTAATAAGGAGGAACTTCCTTGCTGAGGCCGTGGACCCAGCTGTCAGCCTCTCCACGTACAGTCCACGTCCGATGGAAGCCGTTCCTTGACCATGTTGACCACGCCGCGCCGAGAGCACCAGGGCGGTGGATGATGGCGAGGCCTAGGAAGGGGACGACGCAGAGCCGGAGAAGACGCGGCAGTGGATGCCCATGCGTAGAGGAGTATGAGGGTTCACTGGTTCGCTGCGGTGTGAGGCTGTCGTCGTCGCAGAATAACAGGGGGTGTGGGTGAGTAGAGGGATGGCCTGGCCAGCGGTGGGAGTAGTAGGAGCGGTGAGGCCTCCGCCGCATCGCAGCCGGCCACGGGAGGCAGGAGCACGAGGCACGACCGCGCTGGTTTGGGCGGCTGGAGCAAGAAGACAAGAGGTTGAAGAAGCACTACGGCCGTTGGATGGACATCGTACGGTCACTGGAGCTAGAATTGTGCATATTGACTAAGTTGACAAAGCCCTCTATCACCGTCAACTTAGTGGGCCCACAAGTCAGCCTGCCACTATACTGGGTCCCAGCTAACAGGGGGAGTATTCATTTTTTTGTGCGTAATAAGGAGGCACTTCCTTGCGTGCAAAGATAAAGCTGGTGGGTCCGAGCTGTCAGCGGCGGTAACGTTTTTTTCGTGAAATACAGAGGCCCTTTCGATGGGTCCCTGATGTCAGGTGGAGGAATCATTATTTTGCGCGTAATAAGGACGCATTTCCTTGCGTGCGGCCGTGGACCCAGCTGTCGGCCTCTCCACGTATAGTCCACTTCAGATGCATGTCGGTCGTTGACCACGTTGACCAGGCTGCGCCGAGAGCACCAGGGCGGTGGACAACGGCGAGGCCTAGGAAGTGAACGATACGGAGGCCGGGAAGACTCGGCAGTTGTTTCCCACGCGGAGGGGAGTACGACTGTACGAGGGTTTACTGGTTCGTCTGTCGTTGCCAGAGAATAACAGCAGGTGTGGGTGAGTAGAGGGATGGCTAGGCCAGCGATGGGAGTACAGTGGGGCGGTGAGGCCTGCGCGGCAGCAGAGCCGGCCGCGGGGAGGAGGCAGCAGGCAGTCCCGCCAGCGCTTGTTTGAGCGGCTGGAGCAGGAAGAGCAGAGATTGAAGAAGCATGACGGCCGTTGGATGGCCATCCAACAGTCACTGCTTGTGTGTCAACCATTTTTTAGGAAAGCCTCAAATGTGTGGAAAACAGCATACATCCCATCTGCCCTTATTTCTAATAATTTACAGCGCATTTGCTAATTATTAAGGTTTTTTTGGAGCCCATATTCTTTTTGTTAGCATTACAACCCATATTGTGGCCACGGTTAAAAAATTATATGAAATTTTGCATATTTCGGTGCGGTCCGAACTGTTTTTAATCGTGAAATTTCGACTCACATTCAAACTGATTTTAAAAATAAATGTATATCAATATAAAATCCAACAAATTCTCCACGCATAAAAATTAATGTAATTTAAAATCTCGAAATTAAAAAAAAAGATATTTGAAACTAATTGCCGGTTTGATGTGTTTTAAAAATGTACAACCCATTCCTCATTACTGATGGGCCATTTTTTCGGCTAGCCGAATGAAAGCTCTCCTCGTCTTGAAAGATTTGCAGCCCAACAGGCCTGACAAATGACTTACTTGGCAAATCACAAAAAAACTGGGCTGTGGCCGTGGACCCAGCTGTCAGCCTCTCCACGTATAGTACTCTTCCAATGGAAGTCATTCCTTGACCACGTTGACCACGCCGGGCGGAGAGCACCACGGCGGTGGACGACGGCGAGGCCTAGGAAGGGGACGACGCGGAGTCGGGGAAGACGCGGCAGTGGAAGCCCGCGCGGAGAGGAGTATGAGGGTTCACTGGTTCGGCTACAGTGTGAGGCTGCCGTCGCTGCAGGGCCTGGCCAGCGGTGGGAATAGTAGGGGCGGTGAGGCCTCCGCGGCAGCACAGCCGGCCACGGGAGGCAGGAGCATGCGGCACGATCGACGCTGCTTTGGGCGGCTGGAGAAAGAAGACCAGAGGTTGAAGAAGCACTACGGCCGGTGGATGGACATCGTACGGTCACTGGAGCTAGAATCGTTCATATTGACTAAGTTGACAAAGCCCTTCGTCCCCGTCAACTTAGTACGCCCACAAGTCAGCCTCCCACCAAGGTGGGTCCCAGCTAGCTGGGGGAGTATTCATTTTTTTGTACGTAATAAGGAGGCACTTCCGGTGGGTCCGAGCTGACAGCGGGGGGAACGTTTTTTCGCGAAATACGGTGGCCCGTCAGGTGGGTCCCACCAGTCATGGGGCAAACTTTTTTTCACAAAATACGGTGGCCCGTCCAGTGGGTCCCTGCTGTCAGTTGGAGGAATCATTATTTTCCGCGTAATAAGGAGGCACTTACTTGCTGCGGCCGTGGACCCAGCTGAGACTCTCCACGTACAGTATACTTCCGATGGAAATCGTTCCTTGACCACGTTGACCTTGCCGCGTTCCGTTGCATGCATGCATCCATGGGCGTGGTGCGTCCCCACTGTCAGCCTCTCACGTACACTCATCTTCCGATAACTCTCGGTTGTTGACCACGTTGACCACACCGTGCCGAGTGCACCCAGACTGGAACGACCCGGAGATGGGGAAGACGGGGCAGTGGAGTCGCAGATGGAGAGGACTGGGAAACTTCACTGGTTCGGGTGCGCGGCAGCACAGTGGCGGTGCCGCCCACGGGAGACAGGAGCAAGAACAGAGGTTGAAGAAGGAGCACGGCTGTTGGATTAACATCCAACGGTCCAGCTGCTAGAATCATTTGTTGATTAACTTGACAAAGCCGTGCGTACACGTCTGCTTAGTAGGCCCACAAGTCAGTCACCAAATCTGACGGGTCCCAGCTGTCAACGGGATGAATAATTTTTTCGCAAAACAAGGAGGCACTTCCTTCCGTGCGAAGATATAGCCGGGGGGTCCCAGCTGTCAGGTGGAGAAACAATTTTTTTCGCAAAACAAGGAGGTCCCTCCTGTAGCTGGTTCGAATCCAAACCTAGACTATGACTATATATGGTGCTATGCTACTCTGCAAGTAATGAAACTGACATATCCAACGTTCGCTTCTCCTCTTCTCTACTTACTCTGCCTACCATCAGAAGCTATGGCCGCAGCACCCATGTCCGCTGGCTGCTCGTCCACCTGCTCTTCAGCAGGCAACAACCAGATATGCGCCAAGTCGCCACCCGTACCATCGCCTGTGGGTCTCATCACACCCCCGCCGGCACGCGCACCGCAGCCGATTGCTCATCGCAACCCGCTGTCGTTGGTGTGGTGCCACTGCTGCAAATCACGCAGAGTCATCCGTCGCGTCTCAACCACAATCCGCAACCCTGGCCGAGTCTTCTACAAATGCCCAAATCATGGGGTAATAATATGTCTAAGTGTTGTTCTGCTGCTTTCAGTTGCTGATTTTTTTAATAGTTTGGTTGATGATCTTCCAATTTGATTCGTGCAGAAAAGGGAAGATTCGTGTGATTTGTATTTCTGGGAAGTTGCTGATGTGGGGGAATGCATCTACGCTGATTATTTGGTTAGCCGAGGAATCCCAATACCAGCAGGTTGGGGTGTTGGACAAGTAACTGAAGGAACGGCAGAAGAGGAAGATGCAGAGCAGAAGATTAAAGATGCAGTTCCTCTGATCATGGCCAAGCAACACCTGCTGAACGGCCTTGACAGCAATGAGGAGATGAAAGACTTTGTGAAGATAATGGGCAAAATCGATGTGCACTGTAGGATGATTGTCTCTTTATTTGCAGTGTATGTAGCACTCGTGATGTATTCAGTGGCTACGACATGAGCACTTTGCTGAAACTAGTAATGAATGAAACCTGCGTAGCAGGATGGGCGTAGTGTTGTGAACATCTAATGATTTCTATTAATGGAAATCAGGGGGTATCCCCTTTTGCTCATATAAATAAATAAATAGCAGAGGCCCTGTCGGGTCAGCTTTGTTCTCATTCGAAGACGTCGAGCAAATTGCAGTCCAACAGCAAACTATGTCATCAAATTCAAGTTTCACAGCCAAATATGAGTACAACTAAACAACAATGTCATCATGTTTTAGTTGTCATACAATCACCAAACACAAATCAGCATACATAACAAGTGATGTTCTCACAGCAAAATACTAAACAACATGTTCATCAGGTTTCAGTTGTCATAGCAAACACAATTTCACATAGTAGATAAAAACGTCTTCTGACGGGCAAATACGACAAAAGCAATGTAATCATCATACGCAGCAGCAGCGTCAACATCTTTGCCATGTGTATCAGTCTGAATCGTAATTCCCCACGGTGTCATCTTCTTCTTCGTCCTCAACGTCCTCGAACGTTGGCTTCTTCTTGATCAACTCTTGTATGTCCACAGCACGACAGGCAATCTTTTCCCCGGCATCATTGACGTGATGGTTCTCAAAGATATTAGGAACATCTGTGTTATCTTGTACATCAGGAGCAGTGTAAGCATCATCTTGTTGTGCAACTTCATTAAACGAATTCCTCTGCTCAAACCTTCGCAATACTCTCTAGTCATCGCTACGTGCAAATGTGTCTTCCAGGAAAAATATCTGTGTTGCTTGATTTGCCAAAATAAAAAGCTCGTTGGTTTAGTACGCTGCCTTGACATTGATGGATTTGAAATAATCATCAGCTCTGGGTTTTGCGATCCTGGAAAACAGGTTATACCAACGACAACACAACAGAACCACACACCGATGATCCTCGAAACTGGAGATATACTGCAACTGAACAATGTCTGTTATGTTAGCATACATTTCAGTTATCTCTTTGTCATACGTATCCGTGCTCATGATGGCACTGTTTTGTGTCTTCCTGCCTTCGTCTCGTGCAAGGGTGTTGTAGCGCACATCTCTAACAACGCAAGATTCATAATGTCTTAACCGAGTATCAGGACCCATTGCTAGTGAGTAAAGGGCATCATCAACTGCCTGCCCATCCTCCCACATCTTCTTAACCTATGGTTAGAAAATAGACAAGCTGATCATCTTATGTACTCAATATATTAAAAAAACTGACAGTGCACTTCAAAAGCTTACATGGTTCTTGAACCATTTCGCAAATCCTGCCATAACCAGTTTGTCACTGTTTCTTGGATTTTGCGGCAGTAACTCCTCTTTGTAGATGTTGCACAACATAGTGATCGCGTCAAACATCTAAATATATAAGAATGTGCTGCAAGTTTAGTAGATTACGATGTATAAGCTGCAGTACTGCACTTACTTGATATAAGGTAGTATCTCAGGACAGTTACTCAACACATACCAAACCATTTTGTCCAAATCTTTAGGTTTGTCCTCTTGTGACTCTTCCCTGTAACTCGAATAGAATAATCGAAAACATTGAGCCCGGGATTGTCTTCACCCACCTCTTTGCTAAGCTGATCAGCTGTTTCAATGTATTTTGAGCAGAATGTCAACGCTTCTGTAGCAATGTAGGCCTCTGCAATGGAACCCTCGGGTCTAGCTCTGTTCCTAACATAGCACTTGAAAGTGCCTAGCCGCCTTTCAATAGGGTACATCCAGCCATACTGTACTGGACCTCTAAGTAGTGCCTCATCAGGTAGATGAACAGCCAAATGCACCATCACATCAAAGAAGGCTGGAGGATATATCTTCTCAAGGTCACATAGGATAGTTGGTATCTTGTCTCTAAGACGCTCCAAAGCATCTATCCTGATATTCCTACTGCAGAGTTCCCTGAAGAATTGTCCCAACTCTGCAACTGCTCTGTATAAGTCAGGACGGCCCAATCCTCTAAGGATAACAGGTAAAACCCTTTGAAAGTAGGACGTGGCAGTCATGAGTTTTCAACCCTTGTACCTTGTTTCCATCTGCACTGACTCTCCTTTCAGGGTTGGAAGCAAATCCATGTGGGAATCTCACACATGACAGGACCTCACAGAATTCTTTTCTTTTTACCTTGTCCAAGACGAACACAGCTGGTGCTATATCCCGTGGTTTACCTTCATCTTGCACCTGCAAATCCTTTCTGATACCCAGGTGTGTCAAATCAATCCTAGATTTTAAGGTATCTTTCGTCTTGCCTTCAATATTAAGAAGTGTGCTGATAATGCTGTCACATATATTTTCTCGATGTGCATCACATCAAGATTATGCCGCAGATCCAAATCTTTCCAATACTCCAAGTCCCACAGAGTGGACCTGTGGGTAAACAATAATCTCTCTTCTACCCTGCCACACTTCCTTTTCCCGCTACCATTACCAGGATGGTTTCCTGGTGTAATATGCCTGACCTTCTCTAATTCCACTTGCAACTCATCGGCGGTGAGCCTCTTTGGCGCATCACGGTTTTCATGCTTTGCATTGAACACATGTCTTCGGTATTTTCTAGGATGCGACTTGTCCTTGGCAAGGAAACGACGGTGTCCAATGTAACAGATCTTGCTAAGTATTGCGTATGACAGCGGATTCCTGTCACAGCGAACACATGCATTGTAACCATGTGTCGTTCGCCCTGACATAGTGCCCAAAGCAGGATAATCATGGATGCACCAAATTATAACAGCACGCAGAAAGAAATCAGCTGGTGGGCTGCTATATAGGTCTCGAGTGAGAACACCCTTCCATAGCTGTTGAAGTTCCTCCACAAGAGGCTCCATGAACAAATCAAAATCCTTTCCAGGACTTTTTGGACCTGGGATGAGCAAGGCCATCATGTAGTTTGATTCTCTGGTGCAGACATTTGGAGGCATGTTGTAAGGGATAACAAGCACTGGCCACATGCTATATGTGGCGCTCTGGTGGCCAAATGGGTTAAATCCATCTGAAGCTAAGCCATGTCTAATGTGTCTCGGGTCAGCAGCAAACTCTTTGTGTTTATCATTGAAGCTTTTCCACTCACTACCATGAGATGGATGGCTCATTACATTCTGATCTCTGTACTCTTGGTTCCTAGACTGCCACGGTACATCCTCTCTTGTTTCAGTATCATGAAACAACCTCTGCAATCTTGGTATAATTGGAAAATGTCTCAGAACATTATGAGGAATCCTCTTCACAGCATCACCATCTTTCCATCTTGATGATTTGAATTTCGGGCATTCACTTAAGTTGGCATAATCCTTCCGGAACAGAACACAATTATTCTTACGAACATGGATCATATCATATCCAATTCCAACTGCACAAAGGAAATTCTTCCTTTTACTGTAGGTGTGTGGCAGCTCAGACGCATCTGGGAAAGATTTGCGGAAAGCAGCCAACATCGCATCGAATGATTTGTTGGTCATCCGCTCAGATGTCTACACCTGAAAGGTGACCATAGCTGAGAATACTGATAGCTTATTTCATGGGGTGACAGCAACGTTGCATTGTTCCAAATGCGGGCCCACCGTTTTTCTTCTGCAGGTGAAAGTTCACGGAATGCACGAGCATTTCGTAGCATTGTTTCAATGTTGGTCAAACTCACTGGCTCCGCCACCACCACCTCCTCCTCCTCTTCCACCTGAGCATCAGGCAGATCAAGATGGTGATCTGCTGCTTCCACGTAGTCAATAACATTGACGTTCACAGCTTCACCATGATGAACCCACCTAGTATATGTGACCGACATCCCATACAAGTGTAGATGATTTTGCACAGTTGACTGGGGTCTTGTAACTGAATTCATACAACTGCTACACGGGCAGAGCACATCTGATTTCGGACCACCGTACTCAGCTCTGATAAAGTTCATGAAGTTTTCAACCCCCTCGACATATGCAGCGGAGAATCTTCGAGCAGAAGTTATCCAAGTCCTGTCCATCTGTTAGACATACAAATTAGTTCTTCTACTAGATATTACAGGAAAAACATATATGCTTTTTTATGAAGTCCAGAAAAAAATACCTAGGTCGATGTCTAAAGCTATGGCAAGATATTTGGACGAGCAGATCTAAGTAACGAAATATATGTAAAGCTAATTCAGCAAACAGATTTGAGTGCCAAATTATGGCAGGCTGTTTCAGCAGTCAATGAGGCCGAGCACACAGCCATCGAACTATCGAAGGCCATCGCAGCAACAAAGATCGAGTATAAAACGGTGTAGAGCTATTTCACCTAACAGATTGGCTACTAGACCATGGCAATCTACGTCACAATAAATATATGGCAGGATATTTTAGCAACTAATCGGCCTTGGCATGCCATCTCAGCTAAGCAGATTGAGTGCAGAACAGGGCAAGGAAGCTTCTTAAGCAGAGCATATTGACAGTAAACTACTTCGGCAAACAGTGAGATTAACAGCGTCTATCAGCTAACATTCAGCGCTACACCGACATGAACGGGGCCTCAGTCTAGAATGCGCGTACCGTGGGAGAAGCTGACCGCCGTGCGTCTCCACACGAACGTCGCCAGCGGTGGCGGCGCTGACCGCCGTGCGCCTCCACAAGAACGTAGCCAGAGGTGGCGGCGCGGCTAGAGGACGGCAGTCTACGAGAGCGTACTGTGGGAGCGAGAGGATCGCCGGAACCGCGGCGCCGACGTATCGGCGCGGCGGGGAGGGCGGCTTTGGCGGAGCGAATGGAGTGGAGGGGGACAGGGGGAGGGGGTTTGGGGAATATTATTGGCTAGTTGGCCGAAGGGCGGTTGAATCGGATTTGGGGGGAATTTTTGGGTGTGGGGGGGGAGGATTTTCGCGCGGTGGGCGGGGGGAGTTTGGCGCATGGTCGGTTTCTCCAAGTGCAGTCCCACGTGTCAGTGAAGAGGCAAGCCGAAGCGCGTTCCGTTTGCGTGAGCCGTGTGCAGGACCGAACGTGTGTGGGGTGCAATGCGACCGCGACAGGAGTGCTGTGAGTGTACCGCCTTTTTTCCTTTTAAACTAGGTGCTTCGCCCCCTCAAAAAAAATTTGTTGCTTCGCGCGATCCATCGATACTACTACTAGTAATCCGGTAATCCCGACTAAAACGGCACGGCCGGGTCTTTTCCCGCGCGATATGCTGGGAGGTTGGCTTAGTTGGGTTTTTTAGGACGAGTAATGCTACACCTACGTAATCCCAGTTACGTAATTAACGTAATGTGAAACGTGTGAGCTGTTGATTGTAGATTGGGGGAGGGAGGGGCCCACCACCATGAAAATCAGGGGAGGAGAGAGAGAGGCAATTTACGTTAACCCTTTCGTAGGTTCCCGTAGATGTAGAAAGATGTGAAATGCGTGAATGTGTAGTGGACGTACTATTGGAGTGCCTAAGATAATTTGTGTATGTATAGACCCTATGTGTTTATTTTACTTCGCATGTTAGATTTGTCTCGGTTCAATAAAAAGCAGAGTTGGTGATGATGGTGTGCCTGTCATCCTGCAATATAGGCCGTCCGATCTATATCTAACGGATAGGAAGGAAACTATGACAATTTACCCGCACTCCTCTCCACATTTGCAGATAAGGCTTTCCCTCGTTCATCCTTTTCTCCCACAAGATCTTGATCTTCCGTGCAACGCACGGGCATCTTGCTAGTACTCCTACAATATGTATATTATTGTGAAAGTTCATATACACCGGCCGAGATTAATGCAAACACGGCAGATTTTCATTACATTTCGAACTTTTATAGGACAGAAAAATAAAAGAAACCCGACCCTAAACCTATTCTACGGCGGCGACCGACGTCCTCCATCTGCGATCTCTATGTACGGGGGCGGGGTTCAAGACCCGTGAAGTGAAGGTGCGGTCTCCGGCGAGGAAGAGTAGAACACGGGATACGGACCGGCCAGTTGGCACACCATGCCCTGCCGCCTCCCATGCCCTACTCATCCTCGGAGGAGTCCCCGACCTCGGCGGTGCTAGACGTTGGACGGCGGCAAGTAGGACGCGTGGATGACGGTGCTCCGTCGTCGGCCGCCAGCGTGGCCACCGCTTGTGCGGTTGCGTCCGCGTCCGGCTACGCCGCTATTGCGTCGCGAGAGGCGACTTGAGCGAGGGCGGCGACCTCGAGCTTCATCCCCGAAGACAAGCTCTCCCGCAGAGCGTTCGCACTTGCGGTCATGGCGGATGTGGTGCCAGGTAGGAGGACAATGCGCTATGGTGTGGAGGTTAGCTGGGCGTTGCCGCTTTAAGTAGCGCATTCCGGTGAGGCCAAGCGTCCGGGTGCGTCATTAAGTCGCCAGAGTTGGTTCCTCGGGCAAAGAGCCTCTTAACGACGACATACGAATGGACGGCATGAATGCGGGCAGCTGGCGCCGGCTGGGAACGCACCGCGCGACGGCGCGAGGGACGAGGGTTTTGGTGTGCCAGGGTAGTCAGCTGCGGTCGTGGCAACGTTGGAGATGCCCTTTGCTCACATGCGATCCCCGCATGTCATTGAAAAAGCAAGACGACCCGGCATGGTCTCAGGTCCAGAGGATGCAGTTGGGAGCGCTACACCACTCCGTGGACGCGTCGCGGCGCCCCGTGCATCCTCGACGAGCCAGGTGTTGGGGTGTGTTTGGATTGTGGCCAAAGTGCACCTTACCAAAATTTTGGTCATGACCCAAAGATTGGTCTTTGTTTGGATGGTTGCCATTTTTTTGGCATGCCAATGAACTCTAGCCAACTCTAGTTCATTTTTCTTGCCAATGTCGTCCAAATCATGGGCACCCAATACCTCAACCAAAATTTTGGTCATGACCCAAAGATTGGTCTTTGTTTGGTGGTTGCCATTTCTTTGGCATGCCAATGAACTCTAGCCAACTCTAGTTCATTTTTCTTGCCAATGTCGGCCAAATCATGGGCAACCAATACCTCAACCAAAATTTTGGCTACCCAATGCTTTGATGGGGCAACCTTGGGCACAAACCAAACATACCGTTGGTCGTGCCACAGCACTAACGCCACCCTCGGCACACTGAAACCGACTGTGTCTAGCGACGATATGAGTGTGTCGCTCACCGCGGTCGCCGTGTCCAGAGGCGGTGCTGGAGCTGCGCCCCGTTGTTGGCCCCAACGACCCACATGAACGGTTGTTGGTGGCGAGGAGGTCGTGGGCCAGCTCCTCCATTGGACTAGTCTGCGCTACGTCGTCCCGACGGGTGTGCCCCACATGTCGGTTTCCCTGTTTTCCCGGCCATATTCGAGCGTCAGTGCTCCGCGTTGCGCATTAGGCCTTTCACTATGTAGGCCAAGCGAGACAACTTATTGGTTATTTGAGCCGTTCAAGTATAATCATGTGGCGTTTGCTTATTTCTCATTCCTCTCCAACCCTCTTCTCCATCGATCATGTCGCCCTCCAGTCGAGTCCATCCTCCCGCATGCCTCATTTGAACATTCCGCCGAGTATCATTCGCATGTACCCACCCTAGTCCTCTTTCAATAGATCTCCGACCCCAAGATGAAATCGAGAGGGAACGAGTGGGGGCACGTGATACCTAAGGCGGATTCAAAATTTTGAACCGGTGATCATAGCATCCGCAAATCATATATAAAGGGTATTCAATGTTCGTTTCGTTTTTGAACGTACAATATACTCCCCCTATCCTTTCTAGTTTACATATAAGTTTTATGTGTAGTCAAAGTATCTCTACTTTGATCAAAAAGGTATCAACATTCAACAACGCCAATCAATATTGTTAGATTCGTACGTACTCCTAGATTTGTACTCGAGATGGTTTCCAATTTGACTATTGACAAGATTAATAGTACATGAGATGTATAATGTGAAAATTATATCATTGGAAACTCCTTTCACATACGAATTTGACCGTATGCTTTGTGTAAGTTGCATGTCATATATTATTACTCTAACATTTGGTCAAAGTTAGCCTCGAAAAACGCATTAGACCCTGTATGCTTTGTGTAAGTTCCATGTCATATATTATTACTCTAACATTTGTGTAAGTTGCATGTCATATATTATTACTCTAACATTTGGTCAAAGTAGTATAGTGGAAGTGGATCCTCTGACGTAGGTATCCCTGCCTTACCCTCCCTTTCGGTCACTTACTGGAGGACCCCATGCTTGCTAGGCCCCGCATGTCAGTTACTCAATGGGTTCGACCACGTCAGGGGATCCTCATCCGTAGTATATTCCCTCTGTTTTTATTTACTCCGCATAAAACAGAGGGAGTGGTGGTATAATAAATGACGCGGGCGGGGGAGGGGAGGGACGTCGGATTGCTCTCAACTGCGGTCCCACAAGCAAGCGAAAACGCAAGACGAAGCGTGTTCCATTCGGTGAGCGACGTGGAGGGTCCAGCGTGCCGGGCTGCAACGCGAACGCGACAAGAGCAATGTACAGTCAAAACCGATTGACCGGTCGTCACCGGAACCACTATTCACACCAGAACCTACGCTGCTCGGCCTACGCCAGCCACTGCCCTAAATCCACACCAATCTCCAGCCCATTCCCCCACTTTTCGATCGCCTAGCCCGCATCAAGCGTCCCCTAGTTCGCCGGAAAGCCATGGTGCGCTGCAAGATCACTTACTACAAGATGCTAACGCCGGAGCGCCGCACAGAAATTGCGGCGGCGGTCGGCGCCACAGACCTCCGTTCCCAAGCTTGCTTTGCGGCGGGCCAATCCCTGGAGCCAAGCTACGAGGAGGAGGAAGCCGATCCAATGTTCATGGCGGAGGTCACGGCGCAGAAGGCCCCCGATGGGTATGAGACAATGGACGTCGACTTCGTGCCGGCGTCCGAGTCCCCCATGGTGCAGGCGGACCAGCGGTTCAACATGGCGATACTAAAGGAGGACCGAGAGGCAGAGGCTCAACTCGACGCGGAGCGCGCACATGCCGCTGCCATTGAGGCTCTCCTGCAGGCGGAACCGGATGTTGTGGATGTAAACCGGGCGGCGAAGGCTCAACTTGAGGCGGAGCGCGCGGATGCCGCTGCCATCGAGGCCCTCCTGCAGGCGGAACCGGACGTCCTGGACTTGAACCGGGCGGCAGAGGCTCGACTCGACACAGAGTGCGCGGATGCCGCTCTCATCGACGCCCTCCTGCAGGCGGAACCGGACGTCCCGGACTTGAATCGGGCGGCGGAGGCTCGACTCGACGCGGAGCGCGCGGATGCCGCTGCCATCGAGGCCCTCCTGCAGGCGGAACCGGACGTCCTCGACTTGAACCGGGCTGTGCTCCTGTCCGTGCAGAGCGCCCACACGCTCCGCTTGAACGAGTAGCTGGAGGCCGAGGACAACCACGGTGCGGAGACACACGTCAGCAGTGACGGCTGGTTCGCGTCGGCAGCCAAAGACGACGAGGCCGTCTCTTTCCGCGAGCAGTCATAGTTTTTCTTTATATTTTTGTTTTTATGGATCTTTTGCTGCGTAAAAACATATATTTGTTATGCAAGTCGCCTGACTTGGGTCAGTCTACCATTTCAGGCGGTTGGATGAATATCCTACGTCTCCTAACCCTTCTTTCCTTCTTCCTCATCTCTTCTTCTTCCCCAACAGACCACCGCACGGGCCGTACGGATACTCCCCAACATGCGGTTGGATAAACATACTCTATGAACGAAAATTATGTGTCAGCGATAGGATGGCTGAGTTTGGTTTGTTCACATGCGACAACACGTGTCAGTGAGGGTGCGTTCCCTTGGCTGGGTTTGCGGCGTGCAGGAGCGACTGTGTGAGGGTGCGGTGCGACCGCGGCGTGCAGGAGTGACCGTGTGAGGATGCGGTGCGACCGTGACAGCCGTGCGCAAGTGTACCTCCTTCTCATTTTGAAAACTTTAGGAAAGCTTGGCAAAAATGTGTGGCGAAGTTTGGCAATGCAAGGCCTAGACCCAAACAGGATAAGTACGTACGTACTAGGAGTACTAATGTTAAAAAAGAAAGGCGGGGTTTTCCTTCGCGGGATTTAATCGATACAAATCCTTGTTTCACGTGTCAATTAATGCGTATTTTTTTCTCCAAAGACCAAAGAGCTAACCATCTCACTCCTCATCGCTTGATTAATGCAGCGCCATGCAAACCAACCTTCTCACTTCCGCATGCATGCAGGGGATATTAATTTCCTTGGTTGCTAACCCCATCAATTTTGCCTCGATTAGTGTTAGTGGCCCTTTGCAAATTGTAATTTTGATATACTGGCCTTGTGTACAAAAAAATGGAGGTAGTAACTATATTTGACTTCCTTCCCCATTGCGGTGACGTCGACGATATGTTTTTTTGGTGGTTTGGCGAAGTGCGTTCGACGGAGAACACCATTGAAGGAGACCACGGTAAGTCGTTCGCAAGTGCCGCCTGCAAGCCGAGACAACCGCCTTATTTGCATCCAGGAAGTCCTTTACTAGTACTACTAGGAGTACTAGTGCGGTGAGATGGTTTCTCGAAGAAGACGATGGAGAAGCGGAGTCAGCGAAGAGTGAAATGATGGTTGCTTCATCCGTGCTTTTGTGATTTGACGGCTCACTGCTTTGTGATTTGTGATAGAAGGGACAGGGGAGTAGACTCTGTGCTCTATACTACTACATGCGTCCAAGCATGGGAGAAAGAGGAGATACATTGCATTTTTCTATTCCTTCAATCAATCAATCAGGGAGCTTCGGTTCTATCTTTTTGGCTTTGGCAACACCATCCACAATGGTTCCCACGATGCCAAAAGCTATTTTCACATTTGCCTACACATTGTGGATGCCCTTAACCATACCAATTGGTTTTGCTCCTGTGTGCTATCTATACAAATCTCAATTATATTGATCTAAAAAATTATAGAATCAAGATTAGTAAAAAGGAGGTGATTTTGCCGTGCGGATGGCGGGGGAGGTTTCTTATTTGAGCAATGCTACATCCACGTAATGGTTTACGTAAAGTTACGAACTGATGTGATGTGGGACTATTTGATTGGATTAAAGGAGAGGATTAGGCCCACCCCACCTGGAAATCAGGGGGGTATGTATAGATTAGATGGAAAGTATACCTAGCAGCTACGTAGCCCTTTGTAAGTCTAGGATTAGGCTTCTTATTTTCGGAGGACGTTGTCCTGGCGGTTTGCTAACATGCGGTCCCATGTGTCAGTGCTTTACCAAGCCGATCCGCGTCCCACATGAGGCATAACAACGGCAGAAGCAACACGTGGTTAAGTTGAAGAAGATGAGGGAGAAGCGGATTCAGCAACGAGTGAAATGATGGTTGCTTCGTCCCTCCAACTTAACTGCGGGAAAGGTGCAGCTTGTGATTTGACGCCTCATTGCTCATTACTATGCCGGCGCCATGACTGGGGTGCTTCACCCCGGCTGCTCTGCACTGTATTCCGGTATGGCACATGGACCCGGTAGCTTGATGTCCCACATGTCGGCGAAAGGGACTAGAAGATTTATGAAAGCGAGCGCTCGACTCTTACGATGGAGGAGTAGACGACACGACGGCCCAGTGAACTGTCACTTGTAGTACTGTATAGTACTATAGTTTTGCTGTTTAGCATGATCCATCGATACAAACCCGATTAAATAGGAAAGGGCGGGATTTTTCCCGCGCGGTAGATGATACTGGCCATACATTTCAAAGGCAATTTTAATGTATGCAAACTGAATAATTATAAGTAACAATATGATATCTAGTAAAACTAAAAACACATATGATTTATTGTGTTAGAGTGTACTAGTAGTGCTGTATTGCATAGTTGTTAGATGTAACATGCGAGCATGTGTAGAGATGTAGTTTTGGAGGGCCTACAGAGAGAAAAGTGTAATACGGTCACCGAACTTTAGAATAAGCTGATTACGGTCACTATATACGTTTTGCGGTGATTATACGGTCACTTGCTCACAGTTCAGCATCGGATTGCACTCTGTTGACCGGCCAAATAGTCTGCGTGGCGCCATGTTGACTAGTTAAATTGACCACGTTCCTTGTGGGTCCCACCTGTCAGTTTGCATAGGCAAAAGGTCAGATAAACACAAATTTACGCAGGCGCGACAAGGCTCCAACCCGTGCGCGGGAATCACCTGGTTGTGTATGTGTCTGTCAGGGCCTGATGTGTGCGCATGCACGTGTAGGTTGAGCACTTGAGCGTGAGAGTGTGTGTTGGTCGTGTGGTGTACTAGTGTGTGCATGTATGCGTGCGTGTGTGCGTGTGAGTGTTGCGTGCGTGCGTGTGAGTGTTGCGGGCGTGCGTGGCTGCGCGTGTACGTGTGAGTGTTGCATGCGTGCGTGGGTGCATGTGTTTGTGTGAGTGTTGCATGGATGCAGTTCGTGTGTGTGTATAATCACCACACCAGCTCCTGTGTGTTAAAACATACGGCTCAGCATACCAATACAAGGCCACCTTGTCCACTGTGCCCGCGGTCATGACTTCGAACCACCGTCCAAATATTTTTTTGTCGTTTGTTTTCATTCTTACTAGCAAGATGCCCGTGCATTGCATGTAACATCAAGATGCATTTGTATGACTTGTTTATCTTGTGAGAGAATAGGATGAACGAGGGAAGGCCTTATTTGCAAATGTGGAGAGGTGTGTGGGTACCTTTTTGCAAAATTTCCATAGTTTCTTTCCTATCCGTCAGATATAAATCGGACAGCCTATATTGCAGGATGGCAGGCACACCATCATCACCAACTCTATTTTTTATAAGAGTGTATTTTATGTATTTTATAAGAGTGTAGATGTAGAGTAGATACAAGTCGACAGGTGGGCACGATGGTAGTGAGATAATGTGATGCAACACTAGAGGTGCCACGTGGAGCGTTTAACTGGTCAACTAGTCATGTCATGAGCAAATACAGAGTTGTACGGTGAGCCCGTGACTGTATAATAACCACTAAACGTAAATGGTGACCGTAATGAGTGGATTCTGAAGTCCAATGTATGTATCGTGCTTTCGCTTCAAATACAATAATCGTCATTGCATATATCGCGAGAGAAAGATGAAACAAGCGTGAATTTTCTGGGGGCTTACTTTTAGAGGACCTGGAGATAGTTTTGCGTGGATACGTGAAAGGGGCGTATAGGGGGGTATGCGATGGAGAGAGAGATGCTCTTCGTTTCTCTTTATTATGACTAACTTTGTATATAGTATAAAAATATACAAATTCACAGTGCGGAATAAATATCATTGTGGGCACCATGCAATGCAAATTAGCGTTCGTACTCCTCCATATAACTTTGTAATGTTGTATATATGTAGAAACTCTAAAATAATTTTTTCGCCACACTTTATTCAAAAGGAATGTTGTATGCAAAATAAACGTGAAGAGAGGGCTTTTTAGATCAATGGGGTACGTGATGTAACATGTGTGAATGTGTAGTTGATGCATTTGGCGGGGCCTCATATACTATTTCACCTTAGCTAGAGGTCCGTCGCCCCCCTGAATTTCAATTTCTAGCCAGTTGATTCCCAATTAACGAAAGCATTCCCCGGCGTAACAGGCGCTAGTACGCCTATTACACCGGGGAAGCAGCGCCTTGGTGTTTATCTTAGGGGCGTGTGCGGCCTAGAGCTACTGGCGCCCGATCTAGAGGTCGGTCGGGATTAAAGGGATGGCCTGGGGGCGCTGCTAAGCACGACGGTGGTGTGAGGTCGATGGGAGGGCGGGGCGGCGGAGGCAGGGGTTTGGGCCGGTGATCGCTGGTGGTTCGAGAAAGATCGTAAACAGTGACTGGAGGGAGGTAGACGAAGGCCATCTGCCCGTTCCTTATAGATCGGACGGTTCATTAAAAAAATCGACTGACCTATTTATTTTCAGTCGACTATTATCTTAGATATGACCACATGTGGTGGTGTGCTGGAGGAGTACCTGCATTTCCTGTGCTCATATATTACAAAATCATACGGAGTAGAATCTAATTTTGTTTGCCATGCAATGTTGTAGAGCTATCATATGTCTCCTGTCATTTATTTTTCAGCCACCTGCTATCTGCTACTTTTACAGTGCACTAGTTCTGCACACACTTCACCCTAACTCTCACTATTGTGCTTTTATGCAAGGGTATTTCAGACTCTGCTGCCATGAGAGAAGCCAAAAAGAAAAGAGAGAAGTCCCTCCAGCTTCGTGTGCGGTTAGGCAAGACACGTTACAGCGCTATAAAGGGTGCAGTGTCAGCAGATGGAGACGGTAAACGTAGCTCTGGAGTGGATGACCTCGCTCGCAATGAACCACCATCCCAGGTGCTTGCTTTAACTTCGCGGTGTCATATGTGGTTGCATGTTCCATATGGTGTCTAGCTTGTATTCGAAAGGCCGAAGTCGGTAAGATAAGGAAAGATATTTTTTTACATGAACCACCATCCCGTGAGCACCAGAAGACAAATAGCTAGTCAGGGCACTGGCCGAGCCAGTGACAAGCCCAGCAAAGATAGGCATCACCTGGAAGCCAACTAAAAAGCTGCGATGGTGGCGAAGCAGCCCGCCTCCCACCAGGCTCTCAGGTCCTAGATGATCATGCTCACCACTCCAGCCGGATGTCTAGCTTGTATTGCTTCCAATTTGGTTAAATTGCATCTGCTTAGCTTACACATTATACCTTTGAATTTGACATGCCTTTTTGTTTTTGGTACATACTAGTACATCTGTGTATTAACCATGTTCATACATCAAACTAATGTTCTTGTGTATCCCTCATCAATCACTTATGATGAGGCAGGCAGGCAAGGGGACTACTCCTCATTTAAAGAATGCAGCGTCAGCCTCCCGACATGATTCTCAAGAAACAGAAATGCTAGATGAAGATAGTGAACGTAGCTCTGTAGTTGATTACAGCATTTCCCCTACACTAGCATCGCAGGTGATTGCTCTAACTTGGCAGCGTGATATGTGGTTGCATGTTGCATATGGTGTCTAGAATGTAATTCTTCCAATCTGGTTACACTGCATGTGCTAGTCTGCTTAGCTTATACATTATACCTGTTAATGTGACATGCCTTCCTGTATTTAGTACATAGTACATCTGTCTATTAATCATGTCCTTACATAAAACTATTGTTTTTTTGTATCCCGCATCAATCAACATGACGAGACACCTTTAGTATATGCAGTGCGATATTAGTTGCATCTTTCATATGATTTATAGCATGCGCTGCTTCTAATTTGTTGAAATTCCATTTATGATGGGACGCTTTTAACTTGGCAGAGTCATATTGGTTGCATCTTTCATGTGGTGTCTAGCTTGCATTACTTCTTATTTGTTGGAATGGTTTCTGCTTAGTTTACACAAACAGTTGTGAACATGCCATGCCGTCCTGTTTTTCGTACATATTCCATCCTGGTATCATGTGTTTGCCTTACATCAAAGTAGTGATTGTCAGTATCATGCATGAATGAGTTCTGAAGAGAGAATTTTATTGCTTTTTCTTGTTGGTTTTACTTGACAATTCAAAATCAATAAAGCGGAAGGAAGTTAGCAAGGCAGCGGATAAAGGTGCTCCTTCCGAACGGAGGGCCTCTACAGTTTCTACTCCTCCACACCCCCAAGATGATTTCCAAGACAACACATGCATAGACACTCAACAAAGCTGTGTTTATGATGAGCACGTCTGCCCTAGTGCAGCATCACCGGTGCTCCCTCTAACTTGGCACTGTTATATGTGGTTGCATGTTATGTGTGATGTCTAGCTTGTATTGCTTCTAATTTTGTTGAATTCCATCTGCTTACTTTACACATTATACTTGAATAAGACATGTGTTCCTGTTTCTAGAACTTACAATATCTGTCTATCACACCATGTTCTTACATCAAATTACTACTGTTGTGTAACCTGCAACAATCACTTATCCTAAGACACGTTTGACTTCGGAGTGTGATATAGGTTACATCTCACATTCTTTTCTAGCTTGTACTACTAATTTGTTGAAATGGCACTTATGACGAGACAGTTTTAACTTGGTAGAGTGATATTCGTTGCATCTTTCATATGGTGTCTAGCTTTCATTGCTTCTAATTTGTTGAAATGCCTTCTCCTTAGTTTACACATCATAAGTTGTGAATATGCAATGCTGTGAATATGCAATGGCACTAATGACGAGAGACCTCTAACATGGTAGTGTGATGTTGTTTGCATCTTGCATATGATTTATTTCTTGTACTGCTTCACATTTGTTTAAACGCCATTTATGATGATACACTGTTAACTTGGCAGAGCGATATTTGTAGCATCTTTCATATGGTGTCTACCTTCTATTGCATTGCTTCTAATTTGGTGAAATGTCTTCTTCTTAGTTTACACATCATAGTTCTGGTTATCTCTTCCGTCCTGTTTTTCATACATATTACATCCTCCTATCATGTGGTTGTCTAACAACAAAGTTCAGTTCATCTGCATCACGCATCAATTTGTTCTGAAGAACTAAATTGTTATTCGTTTTTCTTGTCGGCTTGACTTAACATGGCACAGAGAAAGAGGAAGAAACACAGAATGGCAGGGAATGAGAAGCAGATGAATCCTGCAAATTCTGCTAGTACTGATGGTGCAATAGAAGGTCAAAGTCCAGCGAAAAATTCTACAAACACGGCATCCCATGCTACACGAGTTGCAAAAAAGCCAAACAGAAACAAATAGCTGCCACCAAACAAGCAGAGATAGCCCTAGTTCTTGCAACACCTACCACAGTACTACCAGCTGCATGACTTATTCGTGCGTCAACTGAGCTAGCAGCACGTTCCCAAGCTCCCTTGCCACCTGACACTACTTCCCAAGCACTCTTGACACAAGACGAGTTGGCAATATCAGATGAACCTTGTGAGCTTCAACAGCAAGAAGGTAGTTGCTGGAGTCAAGTTACAGTTGCATGCTTCTTTATATGTAGTCTCACAGTTTGATGTACACTAACACTTCCTATGTTCGTTGTTGGACTAGTACCTAGGCGCAAGAGGAAACAAACATCAGGGATAATGCTCGATAGGTTAACTAAATCTAGAGGAGGGAGAATGGAGATCCGTTTTGAGGCAGGTTTAAAAAGGCCACGGGATGCTACAGAGTCAGCCAAGTTAGTATTAGAGGCAGCGGTTGCCGTTAGGTGTCATGTACGTATCCTCCCAACATGGATTCAGTACAGGAATGACAAAGACGAAACCCAGTTCAACACCTTCCTCGACCATTTATTTGTAAGTATGGTTATGTATGGAAACTAGTAATATCGTCTTGCTCTGTCCCATACTTTCTAGGTTGCTGATAATGAGACTCCCATAATTTTCAACAGATGAGGTTCAAGTTGGATAGCCAAGATGATGCAACCAGACAAGCTTGCACCCATGTTTTCAAGTCTGCTCTGCGATAGTATCGGTATAACTTGAGGAAAACTCACTTTGAAGGCAAGGCTAACAGTGAACTTTCCCAAACATCTCTAGTGGAAAATATATCGGATGAAGACTGGAGGGGCCTTGTTAAACACTGGTCTGATCTGAAGTATCAGGTACATTATATATATGTGGTCAGATCACATGTTGAAGTCCTATTTACGCATGTGCCACACAAATCTATCTTCTTGTAGGTGAACTGTTCAAAGAACAAGGCCAGCTGTACGAAAGTGAAATTCCAACAGACGACAGGATCTCGTAGCTATATTGCACACTGCGAGGCTCTTGTAATTAGCTGGTGTTTCACTCTTTTCGCTGTACCATATTATCAGATCTATATTGACTTGTTCGAAAAGTAGAGGAAAGCCCGCAAGGACCAAAAAGTACCTGAACCAAATGTTGTGGAAATCTTCAAGGACTGTCACACCAGCAAGAAGAAGGGCATGACTACACCAGTAAAAGGCGTTGTTGTAAGTCCTTAATCCTCATGCCTTTTAACTACTACTTACTCTGACTTATGCCTTGAACTGCATGGTTTGCAGCCAATGTCTATTACTCTTTTCAATTTTATACACAATTGTCTTAGCGTATCATTGCACCTTACAAGGTTTAAAAGAGAGGAGTGATGTTCCTTTGATCTTGACCCGTAATCTAGTTCCGTGCTGGACTTGCCCACACAACGTTACAATTGCCTATTTGTCTGTTCTCAGTTGTTTTGTGATATGAATGATGTCATACTATGCTTACCGTATTATAAACTTCGTCTCTTTATCCTTAGCCCTCAATACAATGTGAAGAAATAGACAATACATTAGCGATGGTACATGGTCATATGTTTGGAACCTGGTTTTATTATGTACTTTGCAATAAAATACAACTAATATTTTACATGGGTTCACCAGAATAAGTTATGTATATAGACCAAAGCTATTTTGTTTGGTTTTGCTGCCTCCTTAATATCTTCTGTTCTGGTACTACTAATGTAAAACCTCAACTTTTCAGCAAGCTATGGAAAAAATGGTGGAACCGCCACCTTCTAAAGGTGGCGAGGCAACTATAACTGCAATGTCAGCTCTTGCTGCAGTGGGTCAGTACCTGTCCACTAACAGTGCCAAAATCACGTTCCTGCGTAATACTGGGTTGGTTGTTAAGGCAATATCGTCCAAACTGCCTCATGATCAAGATATGCAAGCTCAAAGCAATGTTGTAGTTGCGCTCCAGACACAAGTCCATTCCCTAACAGAGACCCTTTGTGAAACAAGGAGAAACATTGCTCAATGTCGTCAAGATATGCATGGTTTTGAAACCAGACTATCAGACATTTGCTATGTTGTTCATGAGCCTAGGGGAAATGAAGGCGAGGGTTATGGTGCTCCATCAAACAATACAGCATGAAAACGTAACAGTAAGGTCAAATGAACTGAGCTTCTGAACTTCTGGTGGTGCATTTATCTGCTAGACTGTTAAGTTTTATGCCAACCTTCCTTTTGTTATATAGTTGTAATTTGTTTTGGTGCGATACAAAATTTATTCTTAACGTGCAGCCACCAGCTGAAGAAAACAGCAAGCCATTTTTGTATAGTGTAGGGTGTTCCCTATATTTGCACTGGTGGCGATCTTTGATGCCGAGTGGATGTAATCTGTGCAATCGCCTTAATAGCCTAGCGTTAGTTTCGGCCTTATTTATTTCCTATTCTTCTTTTTCCCTGGTTTGCTAGTGGCCGCAACTACCATGGGCCATATACGGGCCGTAGGATCCATGGGTCTCCTACGGGCCGTTGATAAATGGGCCTATAATCGGTGGGCCTCGGGCCGTCGGATAAATGGGTCTACATGGGCCGTAATCGGGCGTAATTGGTATCGGCCCAGCATGGTAACAGGCCGTTAACAGGCCGTAGGACAGCAAAGGCTTAATTCTGTCACAGGCATAGCGGGTCGTTAATGGGCCAGAATATATGACGGGCTGGAAACGGCGCAACGGGTTAACAGGCCAGAAACGGGCCGACTCTTGCCATGGGCCGAATTTGGCCCATTAGGGTAACAGGCCAGTAACGGGCCGACTCTTGCCATGGGCCGAATTTGGCCCATTAGGGGAACAGGCCAGTAACGGGCCGACTCTTGCCATGGGCCGAATTTGGCCCATTAGGGGAACAGGCCAGTAACGGGCCGGAAGTAATCGAGGGCCGAAAAGGAGCCCAAGAACGTATGGGCCGTCAATAGGCCGAAAGCTAACACGGGCTAGAAACGGCCCATGTAAATCACGGGCCGTTAACGTGTATAAAGAAAATTACTGTTCATTATGGGCTAGAGTCATCGTGGGCCTGTAAAGGGCCGAAAGATACGAAGGCCACATATGGGCCGAAAGACATCGTGGGCCATACATGGGCCAAAAGTGAAATGGGCTGGTGTTATATTCGACGGCCCACACGACGTTGTTGGGCCGATTTCCTTTAGGGCCTAACCGGTCGTGAGTTAACGGGCCGTAAAATGGGCTATTTGCGAAGAGACCGTTAACAGGCTTTTCATGGGCTAGCCCGTTAACTTTTGACCAAGTCAAACGGGCCGGCTTTGTAAGCTAAATGGGCCAGTGGTGAGCCGTGGCACGTGTCGACATATCATAGGCGCCTATCTGACCCACTGACGAGCTGACACGTGTTTCGTCCGGCCAATAAGAATTTTACACGTGGAAATTTCCCATTGGTCGGGGCTGTTAACGGGTTATCGGATCCAAAACCCGACCCGGTAGCTTAACGGCGTTCCATTACGGTGGATGCCACGTGTCGGTCACCCTTGACGAAAGCACTTCTGTGACGCGCGATTTATCGTCATGGAAGTGGACACTTCCGTGATGATAATTTTGGTAATGTCATGGAACACTTCTACGATAGCATAGGTATGACTATCTTGATTCTGTCATAAAATTGTCATGGATGTACATGCATGACAAAAAACGCGACCTACTGTGACAAACACGTATCATCATGGAAGTGTATTTTTTTGTAGTGCACAAGGACTTTGTGGAGGGTGAGAATTGCTGGATCGGGCGCCTCGAAGACGTCGCCGGCAGGATAACCACGCAGCTGGCTACCATGGGGATGCCAAATGTGAGGTATACCCTGGAGCGCAACGTGAGCCCCAACGCCAAGCTAACCCTGTTCTTCGAGGGTGTTCTTGGAGCCCTGGAGCATTTCCGCTCCACCAGGGCGACTTTCCTGGCCAATGAGGCCCGGAGGCTTTGCTGGGGTGCCATGACCAAGGTTCTCACTAAGGTGGCATACTGGAATCCCACCCTCGACTTCGACGCTGTGCTGGAGAGCTTGCCGGAGGATGTTGACCTCACCCCACTCAGGGAGCGTATCGAGCCCGGCATCAGCGGCATCGATGGAATCCAGAGGGTAGAGGGCCAACGCCGGGACTAGGCACCCTACTTCTTATCGTCGCTGCAGGTTCATGACCAAGACAATTTCTATCTTTAGTTAGAACCGCAGCAACAATTGATGTAATATAACTCTGCAGTACTTTTGAATATGATGCATGTTATCTTCCTGTTCGATCTTCCCTTTGTATTTTCACCCTACGTTAACTGGGTAGGCTTGCCGGCGCGTAAACCCAGGGCGGCACCTTGAGGACGGATCCCCAATAGCCTGCCGGGTGTGCTTGCTGCCGAGCGAACCACCTTACCGCTCTCAACGTGGCCGCTCGAACTGTCGAGCTTGACTCGAGTCATAATCGAGAGCGTTGCCAATTGCGGAAGGCTACCCTGCCACTCTCGACGCGGCCGCTTGAGCTGTTGAGCGGACTCGAAACAGAACAAGGGTGTTGCCAATTACGGAAGGGCCCCTTTGCGTGCAGGCTTTTATACATAGGGCAGGACCTTCGAGGACAATAACCTCATATATAAAAAGGAAATTGCTTAAAGTTTTGCATGACTTAGCTTTTCTGTCGATGCAAGGGCGTCCACCGCATGTGCAGATGGTGCCGTCAAGCTCGGTCGTCTTCTTCCTTGGAATGACGGCCGCCATGAAGCCGCTGCGTTGATCATACCAGATTTTCACAACTGCGCCCCCTACCTAGCGCGCCAGAGATGTCGGTGGTGAACGACACCTATGGGGTCACTGGGATCCCTTCTATGGTCGGCAGGCGCGACGTTGTGCAAAGAGCAGGTCCGATAGGAAGCACGAGTCGTTTACCCAGGTTCAGGCCGCGAGGATGCGTAAAACCCTAGTCCTGCTTTGGTGCATGTATTTGAGTGTTCGTGTGTTCTTGAGCTAGCTACGGGGTGCAACTTGCCCAAAAAAGCCGAATCCCTCTCCTGGTCGCCTCGGGCCTCCTTTTATAGGAAAAAAGGGGTTGCCACAGTGGCACATAGGAGGTGGAAAGGTGTACAGTGTGCGAGCTTATCGCCCCGCATTACAGGACAAAGCGCATTAAATGCGCTACTTAGGTGTCCATTAGCTTTATCGGGGATGGGAACGAGGCCCGTCCCATCCGTCGCCGCTCCGCCTCGCTTCGACACGCGCCCAGGCCAGCGATGTGTGCAGTGCCATGTAGGCAGGCAGGCTGCTGAGGTGGCGCGATGGCAGGGCCTTCACGAAGATCTGCATGCCACCACGTAGGTGCTTGGTGAGTTGGCTTGTAAGCCGCATGTTGCCACGCAGGTGCCTGCCCAGCTGGTTGGGCTGGTAGCTGTATGCGAACGGTGGCGGAGCCTTGGCTGGCGCGGGCCTGGCAGTGGCCCCGCTGATGCCTTCGGCAAGGGTCTTGCCGGGGGCCCGGCAAGGGTCTTGCCATGGCGTTGTAGTCGTCCCCGGCATGGCGCTTGCCAGGGGGGTCTTGTGGATTTCCTCAGCTAGGATCCCGCCGAGGGTCGCCGTCTTCTGGCCCTCATCTGATCTCACGTGTTCACGATCTTGACGAAGATCTGCATGCCACCATGGAGGTGCCGCCCGAGTCCTGGTTCCAATGTTGTTGTTGACGGCGTTCGGAACCTTTGGGCTCAAGGGTGGCTCACTCTGCTGGTGTCGGGCAAGTTGCCCCGGCAAGGCTCTTGCTGGGGACGCGGAAGCCGCCCCGACAAGGGTCTTGCCGGGGGAGTCCACCTCGCCCGTTCGCTGTCCTGCGTTTCTGGTCTCGGTGTTGCCTCTGGTCGCCTTGTGCCTTAGGCTTCTCTCCGGCTTCCCTCCTCTGCCCTGCTTAGTGTGGCTGTTGGCGCGGCTCCGACTATTCGTGCACAAGTAAAGGGGTAAAAAGGTGTGCCCCTACTTTTGTACACCAACACTTTCCATCACTGGGATCAAGCACCATAAGATCGAACCCACTACCGGGCACCTCTTCCCATTGCAAGATAAATAGATCAAGTTGGCCAAACAAAACGAAAATATCGGAGAAGAAATACGAGGCTATAAGATATCATGCATATAAGAGATCAAAGAAATTCAAATAACTTTCATGGATATAAAAAGATATGACTGATCATAAACTCAAAGTTCATCAGATCCCAACAAACACACCGCAAAAAGAGTTACATCATATGGATCTCCAAGAGACCATTGTATTGAGAATTCAGCGAGAGAGAGAAAGCCATCTAGCTACTAAATATGGACCTGAAGGTCTACAAAGAACTACTCACGCATCATCAGAGAGGCACCAATGGAGGTGGTGAACCCCATCCGAGATGGTGTCTAGATTGGATCAGGTGGTTCTGGACTCTACGGCGGCTGGATGAATATTTCGTCGACTCCCCTAGGGTTCTGGTATTTTTGGGGTATTTATAGACCAAAGAGGCGGTCCGGGGGCACCCGAGGTCGGCACAACCCACCAGGGCGCGCCTGGGCCTCCTGGCGTGCCCTGGTGGGTTGTCCCCCCTCAGGACTCCCCCAGGTGCAACCAGGGCCCAAGATCTTCCTTCTGGTCCATAAAAAATCATCGTGGAGTTTCGTGCCATTTGGACTCCATCTGGTATTGATTTTCTGCGATGTAAAAAAGATGGAAAAAATAGCAACTGGTACTTGGCAGTATGTCAATCGGTTAGTACCAAAAAATGATATAAAATGACTAAAAAATGATTATAAACATCCAAAATTGATAATATAACAGCATGGAATAATCAAAAATTATAGATACGTTGGAGACGTATCAGCATCCCCAAGCTTAACACCTACTCGTCCTCCAGTAGGTAAGTGATAAAAACAGAATTTTTGATGTGAAGTGCTGTTTATCATGTCATATCATATTCTTTTCCTTATAGCATGGACAGTTGGACTTTTATGTGATTCAAAGCAATAGTGTAGTTTTGACATAATAATTTAGATACTCAAGCATATCAACAAGCAACCATGTCTTTCAGAATATCAATGCTAAAATAAGTTATCCCTAGCCCATCATGCTCAAAATATTGATCCAATCATGAAACACACTCGAATATTAGCTAAACCCAATACTTAAGTACGATCATATTGCTTCTTAGTTGGTGCTTTTGTAAGAGAAGATGGAGACTCAAATTCAAAAATAAAAATTGCATAAAGTAAAAGAAAGGCCCTTCACAGAGGCAAGAAGGGATTTGTAGAGGTGCCAGAGCTCAAAGCGAAAAAATTAGAGATAAAAACATTTTGGGAGGTGTATCCATCCCACCAACGAAAACGACTTAGAGTTCCTAACACTTTCCATGCTAGATATGCCATAGGCGGTTCCCAAACAGAAAATATATTTTATTCCTTTTTCCACCATACTTTCACTTTCCATGGCTAACCGTATCCACGGGTGCCCTCCATACCAACACTTTCCAAGGAATTTATTTTTTGACAACATAAAGTAAATTCATTTTTACATTTCGGGACTGGGCATCCCTAAGACCTTTTCCTTACTCTCGTGCAATGACAAGTGAATAAACACTCATCATGAGAATAACACATCCAGCATGGAAAATATTAGCCACCTGTTACCGTTCCGCGAGCGAAACAAACACACAAAAGAGATGTTTATTTTGAAAATTAGAGATGGCACATGCAAATATGCTTAGAACGGCAAAAGAATACCGCATATAGGTAGATATAGTGGACTCATGTGGCAAAACTGGTATAAAGGATTTTGGATGCACAAGTAGAGATCATACTTGGTGCAAAGTGAAGGCTAGCAAAATATTGGGAAGCAACCAACCAAGAAACAGATAATCTCATAAGCAAGCATTAAGCATAAATAACACTGAATAATGCACCATAAGTAGGATATAATTTCATTGCATGACTATTGACTTTCGTGCATGCATAGGGAATCACAAACCTTAACACCAATATTCTTACTAGAGCACAATTACTCATCAACATAACTCACATATCACATCATCATATCTCAAAACTATTACTAAGAATCAAGTTTATTTTGTCCAATAATCTTCATGACATTTTTTCTTTATCCTTCTTGGATATCTATCACTTTGGGACTAATTTTCATGTGTTGCTTTTCATAAGCTCAAACAAATATAAGTGAAGATCATGAGCATAACAAATTTTCTTTCTCTCAAAATAATTTAAGTGAAGCAAGAGCGAATTTCTTCAAAATTTTACTAACTCTCAAATAAATCTAAGTGAAGCAAGAGAGCATTTCTTCAAAAATATTAAGAACACCGTGCTCAAAAAGATATAAGTGAAGCACTAGAGCAAGTCCTAGCTCATAAAAGATTTAAGTGAAGCATAGAGAGCAAACCTAACAAGTCATGATATAATTTTGGCTCCCTAAAATAGGTGTGTCCAGCAAAGATTGATGACTTAAAACACAAAATAAAACAAGCAAAGACACATATCATACAAGACGCTCCAAGCAAAACACATATCATGTGACGAATAAAAATATAGCCTCGAGTAAAATACCGATAGTTGTTAGAAGAAAGAGGGGATGCCACTCGGGGGCATCCCCAGGCTTAGTTGGCTGCTCATTCTCGGATAATGGCTTGGGATGCCGGGGCATCCCCAAGCTTAGGCTCTTCTATCCTTCTTTCATCCATCGTAAGATAACCCAAAACTTGAAAACTTCAATCACACAAAACTCAACAAAACCTTCGTGAGATCCGTTAGTGTAAGGAAAATAAATCACTACTATAAGTGCTATATCAAACCAATTCTTATTTTGTTTTTGTATTATATCTACTCTATTCCAACTTTTCTATGGCAAAAACTCATCAAAGAGAACCATAGAGCCATCAAAATAAGCATACAACACAAAGAAAACAGAATCTGTCAAAACAGAAGAGTCTGTAGCAATCTGATTTGTTCGAATACTTCTGGAACTACAAAAATTCTGAAAAACTAGGACAACCTGGGTAATTTGTATATTAATCTTCTGCAAAAATAATTGGCATTTTATCACGTTCTGGTGATTTTTACCAATTATTTTCGTGAGCACAAAGTTTCTGTCTTTTTCAGCAAGATCAAACAACTATCACCCAAGAAGATCCTATTGGTTCTACTTGGCACAAAAACTAACTAAAACACAAAAAACACAATCATACAAGTAGCATAATTTTGTAAACACACAAGAACAGAAAGCAAAAATAAATTTTATTCATTGGGTTGCCTCCCAACAAGCGCTATAGTTTTACGCCCTTAGCTAGGCATAAAGCAAGGATCAAAGTTTTGTCATCTTTGTCCAACTCGTCAATCAAACACTTAGAATCCTTCAAGGATTTAGCATAAAGACCTTTCATAGCAATACTTCTAGGGGTAAATTTAAAGATTTCATTCTTGCAAAAAGGATCTCTTATCACTTAATCAGGATGGATACTAATCATCTTAAGATCTCCTTTATTGCTATCTCTAGAAGTTGCACCATTGTTCCTGGATCTCCCACTCTTTACGGGAGTTTCCTCAATAATTTTAGTTGTAGTAAAAGCCGTGCTTAGATTACTGAAGATTTCTTCTAATTTATCGATCCGAGACGGACTTTCTTCTATTCTTTCATGGACTAAGGTACCCCTCTCTTTTAACAACTTAGAAATATCGCCCGCTTTTGACCCAAGATTAGTAGCAAAATTATGCATCTTTTTATGTATAATTTCCATATGATCTTCGGTGAGCATTTTCTTTTCGGTAGCATCTAATCTTTCCATAACATGCTCAAGAGTCAAAATTGTTTCATTAACCATAAGAGGTGGTGAGCCCACTAAATTTCCCATAGCATTAAGAGCATCAAAAGGAGGACTCATTAAGAAATTGCCACCGGTAATCGTATCAAGGACGTCCTTACCAAGTGGTGATGCCAACATAAAAACAATGCAGAAGCACAACCGTAGATTGCTTACGGATATATCTACAATGAGCATTGCAAATTCTATACCAAGCATCTTTTAAATTTTCTGCTCCCCTTTGTTTAAAGTTGAGAACTTCGTCCTCGGGAGTGCAAGCAATAGAGGAAGAACTATCCATAACGGCAAACAAGAATGCACGCAAAAACAGATCCGGCAAGAAAACGGCGAACGGAAAAAGAAAGGCGAATAAAACGGCAAATTTTTGTGAAGTGGGGGAGAGGAAAACGAGAGGCAAATGGAAAATAATGTAAATTGCGAGGAGATGAGATTCGTGATTAGGAACCTGGTTATGTTGCAGATCCTCCCCGGCAACGGCGCCAGAAATTCCTTTTGATTGCTCTCTGACTATAGCGCCAGAAAAGCTCCTGTCTGCTAGGACTACGTCGGTATTTCCCCAAAGAGGAAGGGATGATGCAGCACAGCGATGGTAGGTATTTCCTTCATTGAGGAAACCAAGGTTATTGAACCAGTAGGAGAACCAAGCAACACAACGTAAACATCACCTGCACACAAATAACAACACCTCACAACCCGACGTGTTAAAGGGGTTGTCAATCCCTTTCAGACAACAATGCCAGAAATTTGTAATACATTGAAATAATAGATCGCAAATAAAATAAAGTGCAACAAAGTATTTTTTTGTATTTTTGGTTTAATAGATCTGAATAAAAATGCAAAGGAAAAGTAGATTGCAAGCAAATATATGAGGAAGAAGACCTGGGGGGCGTAGGTTTCACTAGTGGCTTCTCTCGAGAAAGATAGCAAACGGTGGGTAAACAAATTGCTGTTGGGCAATTGATAGGACCTCAAATAATTATGACAATATCCAGGCAATGATCATTACATAGGCATCACGTCTGAGATTAGTAGACCGACTCCTGCCTGCATCTACTACTATTACTCCACACATCGACCGCTATCCAGCATGCATCTAGTGTATTAAGTTCATGGAAAAACAGAGTAATGCAATAAGAACGATGACATGATGTAGACAAGATACGTTTATCTATTGCGTAGATATAGATCCCAACTTTTTATCCTTAGTAGCAATGATACATACGTGTTGTTTCCCTTTCTAACACTGGGATCAAGCACCGTAAAATCGAACCCACTACCGGGCACCTCTTCCCATTGCAAGATAAATAGATAAAGTTGGCCAAAGAAAACCCAAATATCGGAGAAGAAATACGAGGCTATAAGAGATCATGCATATAAGAGATCAAAGAAACTGAAATAACTTTCATGGATATAAAAAGATATGGCTGATCATAAACTCAAAGTTCATCATATCCCAACAAACTCACCGCAAAAAGAGTTACATCATATGGATCTCCAAGAGACCATTGTATTGAGAATTCTGCGAGAGAGAGAAAGCCATCTAGCTAATAACTACGGACCCGAAGGTCTACAAAGAACTACTCACGCATCATCGGAGAGGCACGAATGGAGGTGGTGAACCCCATCCGAGATGGTGTCTAGATTGGATCTAGTGGTACTGGACTCTGCGGCGGCTGGTTGAATATTTCGTCGACTCCCCTAGGGTTCTGGTATTTTTGGGGGTATTTATAGAGCAAAGAGGCGGTCCGGGGGTACCCGAGGTGGGCACAACCCACCAGGGCGTGCCTGGGCCTCCTTGCGCGCCCGGGTGGGTTGTCCCCTCCTCGGGACTCTCCCCAGGTGCAACAGGGCCCAACATCTTCCTTTTGGTCCATAAAAAATCATCGTGGAGTTTCGTAGCATTTGGACTCCGTCTGGTATTGATTTTCTGCGATGTAAAAAACATGAAAAATAGCAACTGGCACTTGGCACTATGTCAATAGGTTAGTACCAAAAAATGATATAAAATGACTATAAAATGATTAGAAAACATCCAAGATTGATAATATAACAGCATCGAACAATCAAAAATTATAGATGCATTGGAGAAGTATCAGAGTGCTCCTTGCCGGGCTCAAGATTGCCGCAGAATTGGGAATTAAGAAGCTGATCATTCGAGGAGATTCACAACTTGTGGTGAGGCAAGTCAGCAAGGATTACCAAAGCCCATTGATGGAGGCATATGTTGAGGAAGTGAGAAGATTGGAGGAATGCTTTGACGGATTGCAAATGGAGCACTTACCCCATGCGGAAAATAAAATAGCTGATCATCTGTCAAAGTGTGCTGCGCAGAAGCTTCCTATGGAACGAGGGACTTTTGTTCTCCATCTTACTCAGCCCTCCGTATCCCCAGCAACAATGGCCCCGAAAAGGAGAAAGTTGGACTCCGGTAAGCCTCTCCCGGTAGAGCCGTCCGCTCCTGGCAGAGACCCTGCAGGAAACAACTCCTCACCATCTGCCGGACCGCATCCTCCAGCCGGGCCCATGGTCCACGCGAACGAGGAATGTGCCCCCACAGTAGAGGAGGTGCCGCTAGCCCTCGTTGCCAAGCCCAGGGTCCAACTTGGGCAAGGCACATAGTCCACTTCCTCCAAACCGGAGAGCTTACCGGCGACCAAGATGAAGATAAAAGAGTAGCCCGAAGGGCCAGTATGTATCAGTTTGTCGATGACACTCTATACAGAAGGAGGCCCAACGGTGTGAAATTGAAGTGCATCTGCCGGGAAGAAGGAAAGGAACTGTTGGCTGAAATACACAAAGGCATGTGCGGCTACCACATGTGATCAAGGGCATTAGTTGGGAAAGCGTTCTACCAAGGATTCTATTGGCCCACATCCCTCCAAGATGCGGTCGAGCTAGTCACCAAATGTGAAGCCTGCCAGTTCCATTCCAAGAACATCCACCTGCCTGCCCAAGCTCTTCAGACAATCCCTTTATCATGGGCATTTTCGGTCTGGGGGCTTGATATCCTCGGCCCTTTCCCCCGAGCAATCGGAGGCTTTGAATTCTTGTTCGTTGCTATCGACAAGTTTACAAAGTGGCCGGAAGTGACTGCCATGAGAAAGGTGACTGGTCAGCCAGCTATCAAGTTCTTGAAAGAATTGGTGTGTCGTTTTGGATTCCCGGCAAGGATCATTACAGACAACGACGCCTAGTTCACGAGCCGCGCCTTCATGCAATATGTTCATGCCCTTGGATGCAAGATCTCATTTGCCTCTGTTGCGCATCCCAGGAGCAATGGGCAAGCTAAGAGGGCGAACACTGAAGTGCTGCGAGGACTCAAGACAAGAACCTTTGATATGCTGCGGAAGCACGGCAGACGGTGGATCGATGAGCTGCCGGTAGTTCTCTGGTCCCTTAGAACGACACCAAATTGAGCTACCGGGCAGACTCCATTCTCCCTAGTTTATGGGGCAGAAGCAATTATCCCCATGGAACTCATTTACGGGTCGCCTCGAGTGCTTGCCTACGATGAAGTAGTGCCATATCAGCACCGGCATGACGACGCTGTGCTACTCGAGGAGAACCGTCTCCGGGCTGCTACATGTGCTGCACGCTATCAACAAGCCCTGCGTCGCTATCATAGCCGCAGGGTTCATGCCCGGTGTTTTGAGGAAGGTGACCTTGTCCTTAGGCGCGTTCAGTCCACCATGGGTACAAACAAGTTGACGCCAAAGTGGGAAGGTCCTTACCGGGTATTACGAGTCACCAGACCTGGCGCAGTCCGTCTGGAGACTGGAGATGGCATTCAATTGCAAAACTCATGGAATATTGAGCATCTTCGCATGTTCTACCCCTAAGGCGCGGTTATCGGCCCCTTTCCGGTAGCCACCCTTTTGTACAGGCCTTGCCTCAGCTGCATGTAACCCCTTGTACAAAGCCAGGGCAATGACCCAGAGCAAGAGAGAAATAAACGAAGCGCTGGGGGCTCCCGAGCAAGTTGCACGCATGCATGAGCATTCCAAGAGCACTGCATAAGCATTTCATGAGCATTTGCATATGCATATAGATAGGATCGCATCATGCATTCATTCTCATCTACATGAAGCCGCAGGCTCCTGCCATGAACTTGGCTTCAACAAGGAGTTGAGAAGATAGCCCGGCGCTGCGATCCCCGGCAAGCCAAACAGATAAGTCCTACTTCTTGTCCATAAGTGTTCTCTAAGCTGAAACTTGCGCATAAGAAAACCTCACCGCTCTTCGAAACTTAGGTGCTCCCACCCCGGCTCGAACGTTGCTTCGACCAGGGTGGTCGTAGTGGCCTTTGATGCAAAAGAGTTGGCGGGGGACTGGTCCCTTTATTTTTTGCCTGGAAGGCTTAGGTCCCCGGCAACAAAATCAAAAGGGTACCGACAGGATAGCCTATTGGGGAAAACTCGTTTGTTTAAAACAAAGAGCCATTTCACCTCTGCATGTACACATATACGTGCACCGGTTCCCAGCAAGGTTCAACTTTTTCATTAGTATGCTGATCATACAAGTGCAAGCATTATAGAACAAAAACATGGACTCGAGATATTACATTATTTGAATTAAAATTTGGCAAATGCCTACATATTTAAGATTGAAAAAATATAAGTGCCCCGTGATGCCTTTGCCCCTGTCCATCTCCTACAGGAAGAGGTCGAAGAGGCCGGTGGCGGACCCAACTGGGATTCGACGCCTCCCCAGGATTAGGGTGGTGTCGCTCTCTAGAAAGGGCGAAGAAACCGGAGGGCAGGCGCGGATGGTGACGCTGCCGGAGGACCAGATGGGGGACACGGAGTCACCGGCAAACACGGCTCGTCAGAATGGTTGTCCCCATTCTTGACGTGTCGTGGGTTGCCGCCACCATCCGCATCACTACCACCCGAAGACCTCAGCCCGACAGCCGCGCCGGCACCATGCTCTCTGGTTTATCCCACAGGGAGCATGGTCGTCCCCAACGGCCCCGATATCAGAAACCACTGCATGTTCTGAAGACATGTATGGGAGCAAGAAGCCCTCCTGCACGGCGAGAGGATGACGCCAGCGGGAGATCGATTCTCCTTCGTCAGCAGCGAACCCTTTCTGAGGGTCCGAGGATTCTAGACTAAGGCCCGGGGGCTGGCCCCAAGCCCTTCTCTCCAACATGGCCAGCAAGGGGTAGAAGACAGAGAAGAAAGGATGTGGAGATGGATGGCTCAGCTCCTCCTTCGCCCCTCCTTTAATAGGCGGGCCGAGGAGGGGAGTCGCACCATCACCGAGCGACCGTCGTCCTCCTCCGCCAATTCAAGAAGACCAGGCCCTCGCCTTGATGCTCTCACACGCCATGCGCCTCTGTTACCTACCCTGTGCGATGCATGCCGCATACGTGGCTGAGGATAAGGGCATGGTGGGAAGAGTGAATTGGCAGTTTCTACCCCGTGCGTTAAAGTCATTCACGGGCCATTACAAGAGCGGCCCACCACCATTGGCTTTACACGACGCGCGGGGAAACCGGAAACCTGCCCCGAATCAAGGCTGATGAAGAAGCAAAGAAGACCCCAAGAGGCCAGCCTCTTCAGCACCCCTGCCTGTGCACTTATTAGGGCCTACCCCGACGACACTCGGCAGCGCGATCAGGGCAGACCCGGGGGCTTCTGTCGGTGCAACAAACCCTAGGTCTATTGCCCAGACTGTGCACGGGCACGAGAAAAGGATTACAGCACTAGGCCGTGCCAGAGTACAAGAGACCGAGATCATCGAAGGACCAACATGCGGATCAAGCAGACCAAGATCAAGCCAGAAGAGCAATATACCACCAGGAGAAAAGCCTCCCTTGCCGGGCAGACGAGCTCGACAAGGACGGGGTCACCCCCGAAAGAAGACGTCCAAGACATCCCGGCAGGGCCTGCCGGGGCTCACGGAGGCAAAACCACCTCACCCAACCACTCCGCCACGACCCACGTCGTCAATCAGTGCGGTTCCAAGCCGCAAAGTGACTAAGTGGCAGCCATTTGCCACATGGCGGCCTCTTTCTATAGGGAATGCCTACGGATGACACCCGTCCTGCGACGTGTCAAGCAAGCAGGCGTGGAGCTAGCGAGACAGCCCGACAAGGCTTGCCGGGCAACCAGTGACGTGACGTTAAGCGGCGCATTTAATGCACCCTGTCAGCTAGCAAAGTTAGGTATGATAGCACTGTTTGCTATCTTATCGGTGCATAATGACTACTTTGGCATTGTGGTAACACCTTAATCTATAAAAGGAGGCCCATGGCAACCGTAGAAAGGGTTAGAAGGTTGGACAACACACACACCCATATACGCGTAGCCACTGTCGCCCCTGCCGGGCAAGTGTACTACGCGCCACCACCATTCTTCCACCATCAATCCACCAAAGCAGGAGTAGGGTTTTACGCCTCACGGCGGCCCGAACCTGGGTAAAATTCCTTGTGTGATCGTTGCCGCGCTGCTGCATGTTCTTCTGCTCTTTGTGCAATGCGACATCCCCCTGCCGAACCAGCAAGGGGCCCTTGGTCCCATAGGTGGCTGTGGTTTCCCACGACAGAAGTCCCTGATTTAGATATGATCCAACAAGTTTTCAATGACTTTAATCAACAATATTCTTGTATCGTGGGTGGAAATCAAAGGGGATACGTAGATGGGCAACTTGATAATGCTAAAATTTCTATGGATAATGTTTCAACTTATTTTTGCAAAACCTCCTGACAAAGACACATCTATGGAAAATAAGAAGAAAGATGCCAATACTTAAATCTATGCATTATGCCTACCTAGGGGCATAAAACGATAGCGCTTGTTGGGAGGCAACCCAATGAATAAAATTTATTTTTTCCTTTTTCTTTATGTTCTCGAGTGTTTGCACAATTATGCTACTGTTATGATTGTGTTTTTTATGTTTAATTAGTGTTTGTGCAAAGTAAAGCCTTTGGAATCATGCTAGGTGATAGTTGATTTGATCTTGTTGAAAAATAGAAACTTTTGCATCCAGTAGAATAATTTTGTAATATCACATAAGCTACAAAAAATTCTGAATTTTTTCCACAAGATTGCTATACAAGTTGCCTACATTGTGCTAATTGTTCAGAATTTTTGTAGTTACAGAAGTATGGTTAGAGTATGTATTACTACAGACTGTTCTATTATTGACAGTTGCATTGTGTGCTTATTTTGATGAATCTATGGATTGTATCGGGGGTATAAGCCATGGAAAAGCTATAATATAATATGTATAATGCAATAATAAAATATGAATGGGTTTGCAATAGTACTTAGAGTGGTGATTTTCTTTATTATACTAACGGATCTCACGAAGGTTTTGTTAAGTTTTGTGTGATTGAAGTTTTCAAGTTTTGGGTGAGATCATGATGGATGAAGGAATAAGGAGTTAAAAGAGCCTAAGCTTGGGGGTGCCTATGGCATCCCAAGTTAATATTCAAGGAGAACCAAGCAACTAAGCATATCATGCGTAATTTTACTTGGAGCTATATTTTACTTGGAGCTATATTTTTATTCGTCACATATCATGAGTTTTGCTTGGAACGTCTTGTATTATATGAGTCTTTGCTTGTTTTTATTTTTAGTTTGTCACAATTATCCTTGTTGGACACACCTATTTGAGAGAGCCAAAATTATGTTATGTTTTGTTAGAATTTCTCTATGTGATTCACTTAATTTTTTGACCTATGGGATTGCTCTAGTGCTTCACTTATACCTTTTTGAGCATGGTGTGCTTTATTATTTTTGAAGAAATACTCTCATGCTTCAGTTAGATTAATTTGAGAGTTACTAAATTTTTGAAGAAATTCTCTCATGCTTCACTTAAATTAATTTGAGAGACAAAAAAATTATGCTCATGTTCTTCACTTAAATTTGTTTGAGCTTATTGATACGTCTCCGTCGTATCTATAATTTTTTATTGTTCCATGCCAATATTATGCAACTTCCATATACTTTTGGCAACTTTTCATACTATTTTTGGAACTAACATATTGATCCAGTGCCCAGTGCCAGTTCCTGTTTCTTGCATATTTTTGTTTCGCAGAAACCCCATATTAAACGGAGTCCAAATGGGATAAAAACGGACAGTGAATTTTTTTGGAATATTTGTGAAACATGGGAAGAAGAATCAACGCGAGAAGGTGCCCGAGGGGGCCACGAGGCAGGGGGCGCGCCTGCCCCCCTGGGCACGCCCCTGACCCTCATGGGCCCCCCGTAAGGCGGTTGCTGCTCTTCTTTGGCCGCTAGAAAGCTAATGTTCGGAGAAAAATCTGGGCGAAGGTTTCAATCCAATCGGAGTTACGGATCTCCAAATATATAAGAAACGGTGAAAGGGCAGAATCCCAGAATAGAGAAACAGAGAGAGACAGAGAGACAGATCCAATCTCGGAGGGGCTCTCGCCCTTCCCATGCCATGGAGACCATGGACCAGAGGGGAAACCCTTCTCCCATCTAGGGAGAAGGTCAAGGAAGAAGAAGGAGGAGGGGGCTCTCTCCCCCTCTCTCCCGGTGGCGCCGGAACGCCATCGGGGCCATCATCATCACCGCAATCTACACCAACACCTCCGCCATCTTCACCAACATCTTCATCACCTTCCCCCATCTACCTACAGCGGTCCACTCTCCCGCAACCCGTTCTTCGCTCTACTTGAACATGGTGCTTTATGCTTCATATTATTATCCAATGATGTGTTGCCATCCTATGATGTGTGAGTAGATTTTCGTTATCCTACCGGTAATTGGTGGATTGCTATGATTGGTTTAATTTGCATGTGGTTATGTTGCTATCCTTTGGTGCCCATCATATGAGCGCGCGCGTGGATCACACAAAAGGGTTAGTTGTATCTTGATAGGACTATGTATTGGAGGGCAAGAGTGACAGAAGCTTCAACCTAGCATAGAAATTGATGCATATGGGATTGAAGGGGGACCAATATATCTTAATGCTATGGTTGGGTTTTACCTTAATGAACGTTAGTAGTTGCGGATGCTTGCTAATAGTTCCAATCATAAGTGCATAGAATTCCAAGTCAGGGATGACATGCTAGCAGTGGCCTCTCCCACATAGAACTTGCTATCGGTCTAGTAAAGTAGTCAATTGCTTAGGGACAATTTCGCAACTCCTACCACCACTTTTCCACACTCGCTATACTAACTTTATTGCTTCTTTACCTAAACAGCCCCTAGTTTTTATTTACGTGCTCTTTGTATTCTTGCAAACCTATCCAACAACACCTACAAAGTACTTCTAGTTTCATACTTGTTTTAGGTAAAGCGAACGTTAAGCGTGCATAGAGTTGTATCGGTGGTCGATAGAACTTGAGGGAATATTTGTTCTACCTTTAGCTCCTCGTTGGGTTCGACACTCTTACTTATCGAAAGAGGCTACAATTGATCTCCTATACTTGTGGGTTATCAAGACCTTTTTCTGGCGCCGTTGCCGGGGAGTTATAGCGTGGGGTGAATATTCTCGTGTGTGCTTGTTTCCTTTATCACTAAGTAATTTTTATTTGCTGTTCTTAGTTGTTTTCTATCTTTAGTTATGGGTAGGAAATGAAAAATACCAAAAAAATTAGTTGTACCTACTGAACCAATGGTTGAAGAACCACTCAAAATCTATCACACTCCTGAAGCTTTTTACTTGGATCATCTTCGATCCCTTTGTGCTCGTGCTGAAACCCCAACTAGCTTAGTTGAGGGCAAATCTTTAGATGAGCATGCTTGTTATGTGCGACACCGCTTATCTCAAAAAGGGAAACTTTTACTGGATCAAATTCATCGTTTGCAATGCTATGCTTGGAATTTATGTGAAATATATGATGTTACTTGTTGTTCTGAAAACCCTAAGAAACACCTTCCCTACCAATGTGAGTTTAGTGATAATGGAATCGTATCTTTGTATGCTAAGGGTGTTCAACAAATTGAAGAATTTGTTGCTTTTAAGGGTGCTTATGAAATTGCTTCTTTGATTGGAAAGTATGATGCTACTCTTCACAAATCTGAAAAATTTCCATACTTAAATATTGTTATGATAATTATGCTTCTAATGCCTATGTTAAACCATATATTGAGGACTCCTCCGCTGTCTAAGAAGAGACTAATATTTTGCAGGAGTCTATGGAAGAAGAAATTGATGATATTGTGAGCTCATTGGATGAAAAAGATGAGGAGGAGAGCGAAGAACAAAAGGAGGAAGAGCGGATTGATCACCCGTGCCCACCTTCTAATGAGAGTAACTCTTCAACTCATACATTATTTAAATTCCCTTCGTTCTTACCAAAGGATGATTGCTATGATGATTGTTATGATCCCGTTGATTCTTTTGAAATATTCCTTTTTGATGATGCTTGCTATGCTTGTGGCCAAGATGCCAATATGAATTATACTGATGGAGATGAACTTGCTATTGTTCCTTATGTTAAACATGAAATTGTTGCTATTGCACCCACGCATGATAGTCCTATTATCTTTTTGAATTCTCCCGACTACACTATATCGGAGAAGTTTGCCTTTATTATGGATTATATTGATGGGTTGCCTTTTACCGTTGCACATGATGATTTTGATAGATATAATATGCATGTGCTTTCTGCTCCTACTTGCAATTATTATGAGAGAGGAACTATATCTCCACCTCTCTATGTTTCCAACATGATAAAATTGCAAGAAACTGTCTATACTATGCATTGGCCTTTACAATGTGTGCATGAATTGTTCTTTTATGACATGTCGATGCATAGGAAGAGAGTTAGACTTCGCCATTACATGATATATGTTACTTTGTGCTCACTACTAAATCACAAATCATTGTTAATTAAAATTGGCTTTGATATACCTTGGGATCCGGGTGGATCCATTACTTGAGCAGTACATGCCTAGCTTAATGGCTTTAAAGAAAGCGCTGCCAGGGAGACAACTCGGAAGTTTTAGAGATTCATTTATTTCTGTTGTGTGCTTTCATATAGTTTAAAAATAAAAAAATAAAGAGTGGAACCCAAAACTTTTTCAAAAAGGAAAGTGACAGTGAGAGAGACAAGCATTGTTGAAGTGGGGGAGCTCCTTGAACTTTGTTAATGCTCACTGAAACTTTGTGAATCTTGATTATAGAAACTTTTAAACAAAAATAATTATCCCCTTGTACAATTCCATTGTATCATAAAAATAATGTGCCAAGGTTTGCCTTTAGGATGTTTACAATGCTTGTTGGTTTGTGCGGTGTAGGACAGAAACTTTGGCTGTAGTGCGCGATTTTACATTTTTTTACTAGAACGTCAAGCGGTTCTGAAACTTTTTGCACTTTCTTTCTACAAAAATTGTTTATTTTTCCTAATTTTGGCATAATTTTTGGAGTACCAGAAGTATGGTGAATGTTCAGATTGTTACAGACTGTTCTATTTTAGACAGATTCTGTTTTTTATGCATAGTTTGCTTGTTTTGATGAAACTATCGATTCCTATCAGTGGATTAAGCCATGTAAAAGTTATATTACAGTAGCTACAATGCAAAAACAAAATATGAATTGGTTTGCAATAGTACTTAGAGTAGTGATTTGCTTTATTATACTAATGGATCTTACCGAGCTTTCTGTTGAGTTTTGTGTGGATGAAGTGTTCAAAGATCAAGGATGTCTCGATGTGAGGAGAAGAAGGAGAGGCAAGAGCTCAAGCTTGGGGATGCCCAAGGCACCCCAAGTAAATATTCAAGGAGACTCGAGCGTCTAAGCTTGGGGATGCCCAAGGCACCCCAAGTAAATATTCAAGGCATCCCATCTTTCTTCAACAAGTATCGGTATGTTTTCGGATTCGTTTTGTTCATGCGATATGTGCAAATCTTGGAGCATCTTTTGCATTTAGTTTTCATTTTTATTTTATGCACCATGATGGTATGAGATAGTCCTTGGTTGATTTATAGAATGCTCTTTGCACTTCACTTAAATCTTTTGAGTATGGCTTTATAGAATGCTTCATGTGCTTCGCTTATATCATTTGAAGTTTGGATTGCCTGTTTCTCTTCACATAGAAAACCGCCATTTGTAGAATGCTCTTTTGCTTCACTTATATTTGTTAGAGCGTGGGCATATCTTTTGTAGAAGGAACTAAACTCTCTTGCTTCACTTACATCTATTTAGAGAGTTGACAGGAATTGGTCATTCACATAGTTAGTCATAAAATCCTACATAAAACTTGTAGATCACTGAATATGATATGTTTGATTCCTTGCAATAGTTTTGTGATATAAAGGTGGTGATATTAGAGTCGTGCTAGTTGAGTATTTGTGAAATTGATAAATACTTGTGTTGAGGTTTGCAAGTCCCGTAGCATGCACGTATGGTGAACCGTTATGTAACAAAGTTGGAGCATGAGGTATTTATTGATTGTCTTCCTTATGAGTGGCGGTCGGGGACGAGCGATGGTCTTTTCCTACCAATCTATCCCCCTAGGGGCATGCGTAGTAGTACTTTGCTTCGAGGGCTAATAAACTTTTGCAATAAGTATATGAGTTCTTTATGACTAATGTGAGTCCATGGATTATACGCACTCTCACCCTTCCATCATTGCTAGCCTCTTCGGTACCGTGCATTGCCCTTTCTCACCTCGAGAGTTGGTGCAAACTTCTCCGGTGCATCCAAACCCCGTGATACGATACGCTCTATCACACATAAGCCTCCTTATGTCTTCCTCAAAACAGCCACCATACCTACCTATCATGGCATTTCCATAGCCATTCCGAGATATATTGCCATGCAACTTCCATCATCAACATATACATGACTTGAGCATTTATTGTCATATTGCTTTGCATGATCGTAAGATAGCTAGCATGATGTTTTCATGGCTTGTCCGTTTTTTGATGTCATTGCTATGCTAGATCATTGCGCATCTCGGTACACTGCTGGAGGCATTCATATAGTCATATCTTTGTTCTAGTATCGAGTTGTAATGTTGAGTTGTAAGTAAATAAAAGTGTGATGATCATCATTATTAGAGCATTTCCCCAGTGAGGAAAGGATGATGGAGACTATGATTCCCCCACAAGTCGGGATGAGACTCCGGACTTTAAAAATAAATAAAAGAGGCCAAAGAAGCCCAAATAAAAAAAGAGGCCAAAGAAGCCCACAAAAAAGGAATAAAAAGAGAAAACAAAGAAATGAGAGAAAAATAGAGAAGGGGCAATGTTACTATCCTTTTACCACACTTGTGCTTCAGAGTAGCACCATGTTCCTCATATAGAGAGTCTCTTGAGTTATCACTTTCATATACTAGTGGGAATTTTCATTATAGAACTTGGCTTGTATATTCCGATGATGGGCTTCCTCAAATGCCAGAGGTCTTCATGAGCAAGCAAGTTGGATGCACACCCACTTAGTTTCAGTTTGAGCTTTCATACACTTATAGCCCTAGTGCATCCGTTGCATGGCAATCCCTACTCCTCGCATTGACATCAGTTGATGGGCATATCCATAGCCCGTTTATTAGCCGCGTCAATGTGAGACTTTCTCCTTTTTTTGTCTTCTTCACACAAACCTCCATCATCATATTCTATTCCACCCATAGTGCTATGTCCATGGCTTGCGCTCTTGTATTGCGTGAGGGTTGAAAAGGCTGAAGCGCGTTAAAAAGTATGAACCAATTGCTCGGCTTGTCATCGGGGTTGTGCATGATTTGAATGCTTTGTGTGGTGAAGATGGAGCATAGCCAGACTATATGATTTTATAGGGATGAGCTTTCTTTGGCTATGTTATTTTGATAAGACATAATTGCTTAGTTACTATGCTTGAAGTATTATTGTCTTAATGTCAAATGATAGACTATTGCTTTGAATCACTCGTGTCTTAATATTCATGCCATGATTATATTACGTGCTCAAGATTATGCTAGGTAGCATTCCACATCAATTTTTTTTATCATTTACCTACTCGAGGACGAGCAGGAATTAAGCTCGGGGATGCTGATATGTCTCTGTCGTATCTATAATTTTTGATTGTTCCATGCCAATATTATGCAACTTCCATATACTTTTGGCAACTTTTTATACTATTTTTGGGACTAACATATTGATCCAGTGCCCAGTGCCAGTTCCTGTTTGTTGCATATTTTTGTTTCACAGAAACCCCATATCAAACGGAGTCCAAACGAGATAAAAACGGACGGAGAATATTTTTGGAATATTTGTGAAATATGGGAAGAAGAATCAACGTGAGAAGGTGCCCGAGGGGGCCACGAGGTAGGGGCGCACCCCTGACCCTCGTGGGCCCCCTGTAAGGCAGTTGCTGCTCTTCTTTGGCCGCAAGAAAGCTAATTTTCGGAGTAAAAGCTGGGTGAAGGTTTCAATCCAATCGGAGTTACGGAACTCCGGATATATAAGAAATGGGGAAAGGGCAGAATCCCAAAACGCAGAAACAGAGAGAGACAGATGCAATCTTGGAGGGGCTCTCGCCCCTCCCCCGCCATGGAGACCATGGACCAGAGGGGAAACCCTTCTCCCATCTAGGGAGAAGGTCAAGGAAGAAGAGAAGGAGGGGGGCTCTCTCCCCCTCTCTCCCGGTGGCGCCGGAACACCGTCGGGGCCATCATCATCACCGCAATCTACACAAAGACCTCCGCCATCTTCACCAACATCTTCATCACCTTCACCCATCTATCTACAGGGGTCCACTCTCCCGCAACCCGCTGTACCCTCTACTTGAACATGGTGCTTTATGCTTCATATTATTATCCAATGATGTGTTGCCATCCTATGATGTGTAAGTAGATTTTCGTTGTCCTACCGGTAATTGGTGAATTGCTATCATTGGTTTAATTTGCTTGTGGTTATGTTGCTGTCCTTTGGTGCCCATCATATGAGCGCGCGCGTGGATCACACCATAGGGTTAGTTGTATGTTGATAGGACTATGTATTGGAGGGCAAGAGTGACAGAAGCTTCAAACTAGCATAGAAATTGATGCATACGGGATTGAAGGGGGACCAATATATCTTAATGCTATGGTTGGGTTTTACCTTAATGAACGTTAGTAGGTGCGGATGCTTGCTAATAGTTCCAATCATAAGTGCATAGAATTCCAAGTCAGGGATGACATGCTAGCAGTGGCCTCTCCCACATAAAACTTGTTATCGTTCTAGTAAAGTAGTCAATTGCTTAGGGACAATTTCGCAACTCCTACCACCACTTTTCCACACTCGCTATACTAACTTTATTGCTTCTTTACCTAAACAGCCCCTAGTTTTTATTTACGTGCTCTTTATATTCTTACAAAGCTATCCAACAACACCTACAAAGTACTTCTAGTTTCATACTTGTTTTAGGTAAGGCGAATGTTAAGCGTGCGTAGAGTTGTATCGGTGGTCGATAGAACTTGAGGGAATATTTGTTCTACCTTTAGCTCCTCGTTGGGTTCGACACTCTTACTTATCGAAAGAGGCTACAATTGATCCCCTATACTTGTGGGTTATCAAGACTTATCAAAAGCAATTGCAATATATGAAATTAGTCCCAAAGTGATAGATATTCAAGAGGGATATAACAAAAACTTTCATGAAGATCATTGGACAAAATAAACTTGATTATTTGTAATAGTTTTGAGATATGATGATAGTAATATGTGAGTCATGTTGGTGAGTAATTATGCTTTAGTAAGAATATTGGTGTTAAGGTTTGTGATTCCCTATGCAAGCACGAAAGTCAATAGTTATGCAATGAAATTACATCCTACTTGTGGTGCATTATTCGGTGTTTGTTATGCTCAATGCTCGTTTATGTAAATTGTTGTTTCTTGGTTGGTTGCTTCTCAATCTATTTGCTAGCCCCCATTTGTACTAAGTGGGAATACTACTTGTGCCTCCAAAATCCTTAAACCCAGTTTTGCCATATGAGTCCACCAAACCTACCTATATGCGGTATTTCCGTGCCGTTCTAAGTAAATTTGTATGTGCCATCTCAAATTTTCAAAATAAATTTCCTTTTTGTGTGCCCGTACCGCGGATGAAGCGGCAGGGGCTGGCCAATATTTTTTCATGCTAGATGTGTTATTCTCAAGATGAGTGTTTATTCACTTGTCATTGCATGAGAGTACGGCGGTAATAGGGATGCCCATTCCCGAAATGAAAAAGAAATTTACTCTATGTTGACAAATAATAAATTCCTTGGAAAGTGTTGGTATGGATGGTACCCGTGGATACGGCTAGCCGTGGAATGAAAGTATATATATGGTGGACAACAGAATAAACTTTATTTTGTGCTTGGGAACCGCCTATGATGTATGTAGCATGGAAAGTATTGGGAACTACTCGGTTGTTTTCATTGACGGGACAAGTATGCCTCCCAAAAATTTTCTCTCTCAATTTTTTGCTTTGAGCTCTGGCGCCTCTACAAATCTCTGCTTCCCTCTGCGAAGGGACTGTCAATTTACTTTATGCAATTTTTATTATATTTTGAGTCTCCATCATCTCTTATAAAGCACCAACTAGGGAGCACTATGATCATACTTGAGCATTGGATGTAGCTAATATGCAAGTGTGTTTTGTGAACCGATCAATGATAAAGCATGATGGGCTAGGGATAACTTTCTTTAGTGTTGATATTTTGAAAGACATGGTTGCTTGTTGATATGCTTGAGTATTGAAGTCTTCATGCCAAATATAGAATATTCCTTTGAACCATCTAAAACTCACAAAAGAAAAGAATATGTGATGAACATGTTAGGCAGCATACCACTTCATAAATTCTGTTTTTATCATTTACCTACTCGAGGCCGAGTAGGAATTAAGCTTGGGGATGCTGATACATCTCCTACGTTTCTATAATTTTTTATTGTTCCATGTTATTATATTATCATTCTTGGATGTTTTACAACCACTTTATAGCAACTTTATATCATTTTTTGGGACTAACCTTTTGACATAGTGCCCAGTGCCAGTTGCTGTTTTTTTGCTTGTTTTTTACTTCGCAGAATATCCCTATCAAACGGAGTCCAAACGCAACAAAACTTTTTGGAGATTTTTTGGACCGGAAGACATCTTGGGGGCCAAGGAAGGACTAGAGGGGAGGCCCGTGGGGACCACAAGACACCAGGGCGCGCCCTGGTGAGTTATGGGGCCCATGGGGGTCTCATGCACCTCCTCTTTACCCTATAAATTCCTGAATATTCCAGAAACTCTAGGGGAATCGACGAAACACAATTCTAGTCGCCGCAATTTCCAGAACCACGAGATCCAATCTAACACCATCACGGAGGGGTTCATCATCCTCATTGGTGCATCTCCGATGATGTGTGAGTAGTTCACCATATACCTACGAGTCCGTAGGCAGTAGCTAGATGGCTTCTTCACTCTTTTTGATTCTCAATACAATGGTCTCTTGGAGATCCATTTGATGTAATGACTTTTTGCGGTGTGTTTGTTGGGATCCGATGAAGTTCGAGTTTATGATCAGATCTATATCCATGAATATTATTTGAGTCTTCTTTGATCTCTTTTATGCATGCTTATTTATAGCCTCGTATTTTTTCTCTAAATCTTTGGTTTAGTTAGGCCAACTAGATTGATTTTTCTTGCAATGCGAAGAGGTGCTTTGTGTTGGGTTCGATCTTAGGTGTCCTCACCCAGTGATAGGGGTAGCGAGGCACGTATGTATCGTTGCTATTAAGGATAATAAGATGAGGTCTATTCCTACATGGATAGATCTTGTCTACATCATGTCATCGTTCTTATTGCATTACTCCGTTTCTCCATGAACTTAATACACTAGATGCATGCTAGATAGCGGTCGATGTGTGGAGTAATAGTAGTAGATGCAGGTAGGATTCGGTCTACTAATCTTGGACGTGATGCCTATATATTGATCATTGCCTTGGATATCTTCATAATTATTTGTTCTTTTATCAATTGCCCAACAGTAATTTGTTTACCCACCGTGTGCCATTTTCTCGAGAGAAGCCACTAGTGAAATCTACGCGCCCCCCCCCCCGGGTCTATCTTTTATTGTATTTGCTTTCTGATCTATCTTTTGCCATATTTATTTTCATATCTATTATTCCAAAAACCCAAAAATACCTTGCTGCACTTTTTCTTTATTTATTTTATTTTGTGTTATTGCAATATATATTTATCCAAACTCATGCAAACCAATCTATCTTTTTCCTAAGGAGGGATTGACAACCCCTCTTACGCGTCGGATTGCAAGTATTTATTCTTTGTGTGCAGGTACCGTTTACATAGTGTTGCTTGGTTCTCCTACTGGATTGATACCTTGGTTTCACAACTGAGGGAAATACTTACCGTACCTGTGTTGCATCATCCCTTTCTCTTTGGGGAAATACCGCCGCAATCTAGCCACGTCAGCCCACTCCTTGCGAGGAATGGGGGTACTGACGGGACGTGTACCCAGCTGCGACGCTCTATCGATAGTAGGCAAGCGCCGATGGATCTGCTCTTGCTGTGTGGCTCGCCGCGCCTCTCTCTCTCTCTCTGCAGTGATGCAACGGTGTCGCTATGCAGCGAGCCACAGCCAATCAGCGCGGACACGCCTAGATTGCTCTATGGCGCATCATCGATCATATTGTGCGGCGAGCTATAGCCTCTCGGCGCTGACATACCTATCTTAATCTGCGGCGCTGAAGTGCCATGCGCCAAGAGTCTGATCAACCCTAGCGATTACGCGCATCTGATACGTCTCCAACGTATCTACTTTTCCTAACGCTTTTACTCTTGTTTTGGACTCTAATTTGCATGATTTGAATGAAACTAACCCCAGACCGACGCTGTTTTCAGCAGAACTACCATGGTGTTGTTTTTTGCAGAAATAAAAGTTCTCAGAATGGAACGAAACTTTGCGAGGATTTTTTACACAATAAAAGAGAATTTCTGGAGCCAAGAACCACCGGAGGGGGGCACCAGGGTGGGCACAACCCACCAGGTGCGCCCAGGTGGGTTGTCCCCACCTGGTGGCCTCGCAGACCCTGAGACCAACGCTATAAAATCACATATTTCCAGAAAAAATCAGGGAGAAAGAATTATCGTGTTCCACGAGATGGAGCCGCCGTCACCTCCTGTTCTTCATCGGGAGGCCAGATCTGGAGTCTGTTTGGGGCTCCGGAGAGGGGGATCTTCGATCTTCGTCATCACCAACCCTTCCCCATCGCCAATTCCATGATGCTCCCCACCGGGAGTGAGTAATTCCTTCGTAGGCTCGCTGGACGGTGATGAGTTGGATGAGAGTCATCATGTAATCTAGTTAGTTTTGTTAGGGCTTGACCCCTAGTATCCACTATGTTCTGAGATTGATGTTGATATGACTTTTCCATGCTTAATTCTTGTCACTTTGGGCCCGGGTGCCATGATTTCAGATCTGAACCATTTATGTTATCACCATTATATCCATGTTCTAGATCTGATCTTGAAAGTTATAGTCACCTACTACGTGTTATGATCCGGCAACCTCGGAGTGACAATAGTCGGGACCACTCCCGGTGATGACTGTAGTTTGAGGAGTTCATGTATTCACCGTGTGTTAATGCTTTGTTCGGGTTCTCTATTAAAGGAGGCCTTAATATCCCTTAGTTTCCAATTGGACCCCGCTGCCACGGGAGGGTAGGACAAAATATGTCATGCAAGTTCTTTCCATAAGCACGTATTACTATTTACGGAATACATGCCTACATTTTATTTATGAACTGGAGCTAGTGCCATATCGCCCTAGGTTATGACTTTCACATGATGAATATCATCTAATAAATTACCGATCCAATGCCTACGAATTTCTCTTATATTGTTCTTGCTGTGTTACTACTGCTATTGCCACGACTGCACTTGCTACAAAATCATTGCTATCACTGTTACCGTTACTACTGCTATTGCTACTACTATCAAAACTATCATACTACTTTGCTACTGATCACTTTGCTATAGATAATTAATCTCCAGGTGTGGTTGAATTGACAACTCAGCTGCTAATACTTGCAAATATTCTTTGGCTCCCCTTGTGTCGAATCTATAAATTTGGGTTGAATACTCTACCCTCGAAAACTGTTGCGATCCCCTATACTTGTGGGTTATCAAGACCTTTTTCTGGCGCCGTTGCCGGGGAGCATAGCTATATTTGTTGAGTCACTTGGGATTATTATCAATTTAACACTATGAAGAATATGAAGGATGCTAAGACTAAGATTTTTCCCTCTAAGACGAGGGGAGGTAATGAACTTCCATCTAGCTCTTCTTTAGATTCACCATATGTTATAAGTAAAATTGAAACACCACCACATGCTATTAATCCTGATATGTTGCAAGTTATTGATGATGCTACTTCTGCTATGAATGATACTTATGATGATGCTAGTACCTTGCTTGATGATGATGTGCCACTAGGTAAATTTCTTGATGAACAAATTGCTAGATTAAGACAACATGATATTGTTGAAACTAAAAATCTTGAAACACCTACTAGAACTAGCCCTCCTAGATATGAATTGCCAAAGGTATCGGAAGGTTATGTTATGAATGAGGAGACAACTAGAGATATTCTTGCTTGTAAGGATAGAGATGATCTAGAGAAATTATTATGCAAGTATAAAGAAAAATCCTTGAATGCTAGAATGCAATATGATCCTAAGTTTGCTACTTCACCTATCTTTATTTATGATAAGGATTATGAATTCTCTATCGACCCAGAGTTAATTACTTCGGTTGAATCTGATCCTTTCCATGGTTATGAAACTGAAACTGTTGTGGCACATCTTACTAAGTTGAATGACAGAGCCACCCTTTTTACTCATGATGAGAAAACACGCTATTACCATATTCTCAAATTATTTCCGTTCTCATTAAAGGGTGATGCTAAAGCTTGGTACAATACTCTTGCTCCTGGTTCTGTGCGTAGTCCCCAGGACATGATTTTTTACTTCTCTGAATAATATTTCCCTGCTCATAAGAAACAAGTTGCCTTACAGGAAATATTTAACTTTGTGCAAATTGAAGAGAGTCTCCCACAAGCTTGGGGGAGGCTTTGCCAATTGCTTAATTCTTTGCCTGATCATCCTCTTGAGAAAAATCAAATACTTGATATCTTCTATTATGGACTAACCGATGCTTCTAGGGATTTCCTAGATAGTTGTGCTGGTTATGTTTTCTAGGAACGAACTATTGGGCAAGCTAAAGAATTATTGAATAACACATTGAAAAATTATGATGAGTGGACTCTTCCTGAACCGCCGCCTAAACCCACTCCGAAGAAGAGGGGTATATTATATCTCAATCCTGAAGATCTGCAAGAGGAAAAGAAATCTATGAAGGAAAAAGGTATTAAAGCTGAAGATGTCAAAAAATTTACCTCCTATTGAATGAATACATGGGCTTAATACACCGCCGCCACCTAAGGTGGTAGAGGTAAACTCTCTAATAAAATTCAATGATAATAATAATCCTCACAATATGCACCCTAGCCAATTCCTTTATGAGCTTGAGAATTATATTAGAAAACAAGATCACTTCAATGCAAATGTTATGAAACAATTGAAATACAATTCTGATATGATTGCTCGCCTGAGTGACTTGTTATTTAGAATCTCAAATGATGTTAGAGGTGTGGGAAAGCATGCTTCTATGGTTCAAACTCAGTTAGAAAAAGTTGCTAAATCTCCATGAGAGTTGCTTAATGAAATGAATAATAATATAAGTGACTTTGTTGTTACAGTAGCAACTAGAGGACGTAAAATGATGCAGGAACCACTTTATCTTGAGGGACACCCAAAAAGAATTGAACAAGACTCTCAAAGAGTTAACGCTGATGCATGTAATCCTTCTAAAAAGAAAAATAAGAAGAAAAATGATAGGACTTTGCATGCTTTAGTGAACCTGAAGTAGAAAAACCTCCTGATAATGATAATGAAATTTCTATCTCTGATGCTGAAACTCGGTTTGGTAATGAACACTCACCTTTTGATAATGAAAAAGATAATGATGCGCTTCATGAAAATACTCAAACAAATAATAAAGAACCAGACAATCATGTTGAGATAGAACCTGCAGTTGATCTTGATAACCCACAACCCAAGAATACACGTTATGATAAAAGAGACTTTATTGCAAGAAAACACGGTAAAGAAAGAGAACCGTGGTTCAAAAACCTATGCCCTTTCCACCTAAGTCAACTAAAAAGAAAGATGATGAAGAATTTGAACGCTTTGCTGAAATGCTGAGGCCAGTCTTTGTGCGTACTCGCTTGACTGATATCTTAAAAATGCCTCCTTATGCAAAGTACATGAAAGAAATCTTCACCAATAAGAGAAAAATACCGGAAGCTGAAATCTCCACCATGCTTGCTAATTATACTTTTAAAGATGGAGTACCTAAAAAACTTGGAGATCCGGGAATACCAACTATACCTTGCTCCATCAAAAGAAACTATGTGAAAACTGCTTTATGTGACTTAGGAGCTGGCATTAGTGTTATGCCTTTCTCTTTATATAAAAGACTTGATTTGAATAAACTCACACCTACTGAAATATCATTGCAAATGGCTGACAAATAAACTACCATACCTATCGGTATTTGTGAGGATGTGCCCGTTGTTGTTGCTAATGTTACTATTTTGACTGACTTTGTTATACTTGAGATGCCCGAGGACGACAACATGTCGATTATCCTTGGTAGACCCTTCTTGAATACTGCAGGGGCTGTTATTGATTGCAATAAAAGCAAGGTCACTTTTCATATCAATGGCAATGACCATACGGTCCAATTTCCGAAGAAACAATTCCAGGTGAATGCTATTAATGTTATTGAAAAATCTCCGATAATCACTATTGGAAATTTTCAACTACCTCTACCTACTGTTAAAAAGAAATATGAAATGCTTATTGTTGGAGACATTCATATCCCCGTTGAGGTAACTTAGTGATTTACGAAAGTTCTTCGGTTTCATGCTAATCGAAAATGGTTGTTAATAAGATTTGAACAACTTATTAATGGATCATTTTTTAGAGGTATGAAGTTGATGGATTTAGTGAGCACTACCTTCTGTCCCTACCTTTTGTTTTCTATTTTTATTAGTCAAATAAAATAAAATGCCATGTTTTGTCTGTTTTCTGAATTTCCCGTGCAATAACAAATGACCCCAAAATAAAAATTCTTAGAATGCCCTGAAACTTCAATATGATTTTTTTCTGAATATTTAAGAACTTTTGGTGCAAATAATATCAGAGGGAGGTGCACCAGGTGGACATAATCCACCTGGGCGCGCCAGGACCCCCAGACACGCCCTGGTGGGTTGTGGTTCCCACGTGGGCCCCCCTCACTTATCTCTTCATACCACTTCATCAACTGCCTCCAGAAAAAATCACCATTCCTCTCTCTCTCTCTCTCTCTCTCGTGTTCTTGCTCTCAAACCCGCGGATTTCGATCTCTTTGCTCGAAGCTCTATTTTCGAAACTGTTTCGGGGGATTGTTGCTTGGTATGTGACTCCTCCGTTTGTCCAATTAGTTTTTGCTTTAGTGGCTTATATTTTGAATAATTAGCTACTCTTGGTGCTGCTGTAGATGAGCTTGCATGTTGAATTCATAGAGTTCTAAGTAGTTTGAATGCTTGCTATGGCCTCTAGGCATCCCTATGAGTAGTTGCTATCAATCTTGTAAAGTTTTGTTAAGAAAATTTGTGGACTAAAAATTTCAGAATTTTGTTCATAGGAAAAAGATGAGTATCTTTAGGAAGTTTGCTTCCAAGAAGAACTCCAAGGGAGTTATGAGGGAGTCGTCTGACAGTGATCTCCAAACCCGGAGATGGGCGGAAGTACGGCCGTGCGAATGGACGCATACCCCGTTCATAGAAGGGGCCGGAATCCTTCAAGAGTTTGCACAATATGCTGCTAATGCCGGCCTCACTGACTTCATCGCAGCTGAATGTGAACATTATCATCTCCTCACAAACTCCTTTGTGCCAAGTTTTAATTTCCTTCCTAGGAATAATCCTACTGAGGTGCAATTTAATTTATACGCTGAACCCCATTAGATACCGCTTACTGAGTTCTGTGAAATATGCTTGCTTCCTTCTGATGGTGGTTTGGTAGAGCCTAGGCCTACGGAGTTTGAAGGCTTTTATCGTACTCTGACAGTGGGTGATGAGAGAGGGGTGTTCAGTATCACCGCCGCTGGCTTGCATTTTCCTGCTGTTCATTATTTTACTATTTTCATTGCAAAATGCTTGCTTGCTAGAGAGAAGGTGGCTGCACTCAGTGCCCCGGACCTTGCAAATTTACATCGTGCACTTGAAGGTGACAACACTTATAGCTTGGGAGCTATTGTGGCACGTCGCCTTCACATTAATTAATCCAAGGGTAAAATACATGGAGGTATTTGCGCCACTCGTTTGGCGGCTCGCTTTAACATCCAGATACGCTTGCATGATTATCCTTTGCCCAAGGTTTACCTAGATCACACGGCCATGGAACACCACCAGGTTTATTGCTACCGATTACCCTAACATCCCTATTCCGTATAACCTGGTTTTCATTGTGAGAACTCATGATATTATTACATTCCCTGCACCTGCTTTGCTTGATCCTATTGCCAGGGGTGGATACAAGATTATGCATGCGGGTATCCTCGCCTACCGGAACAACCAGGCTGCAGCAGAGGAGGAGCCTCAGCTGTGGGATCCACAGGTGCACGCTCCTCAGCTGTTCGACATGAGACCCCATGGTTTCTTTGACTACTGACTGATTACCAAGTTAGGCCAAAAGCCTAAGCTTGGGGGAGTATGTATTCCCACCGACATTACATTCATGTTCACACATTTTCATTCCAGTTCTCGGTGTCCACACTTTTTCATTGTATTATCCATGTTAAATTTATTTTTTCGCTTTCTTCTTGTGTGTTTGAAAAACCTTGAGAAAATACAAAAATATTTCTTGCTTCTTTTTGTTTTTTCTTTCTAGAGTAGTTAGCTGTAGCACTAAAAAGAAAACCCAAAAATATTTCCTTGTTCTTATTTTGCCTGTTGGGAGCTTTACCGTGTAAATAGTTTTTCTCGTTTTTTCTTTTCCCTTTTATTTGCTTGTTCAAGAAAACAAAAAACTCCAAAAATATTTTAGTGTGTTTCTCTGAATTTCTTTTCTTTTTATTGAGTCTTACCGAGGAGAAGACAACGATGAAATTGTTGAATGGCTCTCATATGAATAATCGTTGATCTAACAAAGAGCCCATATTACCTTGTCTTCTCCTGTTGAATAAAATATTTGCAGGTTCTAGCTTAGTCCACGACACTCTTGCACTATTATTATTTTCACATCGTTCGATCGTGCAAGTGAAAGGCAATAATGACGATATTTGATGAACTGGTCGTGGCAGAGAGAAATGGGTATGAACTCAACTTGTTCTGTTTTTGTAAATATGTTTAACCTAGTACCCATGATTCAACCATTATGATTAAACATGTTTGCAATGACAATTAGAGTTTATAGTTTCTCATGCCATGCATAAGTAGCTAGGGGTGGATAATGATTTATCTTGGATATCAACATTGCATTAAAATGATTGTGATCTAGTATGATGATATGGTATCCTCCTCTGAATGTTCGAGTGGCTTGACTTGGCACATGTTCATGCATGTAGTTGAATCAAAACCAACATAGCCTCTATGATATTTATGTTCATGGTGTTCATATCCAACTCATGCTAGTGTCCAATGTTACTTATGCATAATGCATGTTCATGACCGTTGTTGCTCTCTAGCTGGCCGGTTCTCAACCTATTTGCTAGCCTTCACTAGTACTAAGTGGGAATTCTGCTTGTACATCAAAAACCTTGAACCCAAGTTATTCCAGATGAATCCACCATATCCACCTATATGCGGTATTACCCTGCCGTCCTAAGTAAATTTGCATGTGCCATCTATGAAAACTTCAAATAAATATCCTTTTTGTGTGCCTGGATCATTCATGGAACGACAAGAGGTAGTCGGTATCTTCCATGCTAAGCAGGTTATTCTCAGGATGAGTGTTTATTCACTCCCCATCGCATGAGAAAAGGGCGGCAATAGGGATGCCTAGTCCAAACTGCAAAAGAATTGATCTTTCAAATAATCAGACAAAAACTCCAACAGAGTCATAACCTTTACTTTATCGCTTGGGAACCGCCACTAGCGTGCTTAGCATGGAAGATATTGATAATTGATGGTCGTGAAGTAAACAAGAAGGGTGCATGTCTCAAAATATCATGTACCTCTGTTTTAAAAACTTGAGCTCTAGCACCGCTGCAAATCACTTCTTCCCTCTACGAAGGGACTTTCTATTTACTTTTATGTTGTGTCATCACCTTCTAAAATAAGCACCAGAACCTGAGAGCACTACTGTCATACTGATGCATTGTGTGTAGCTAATGTTAGGTGCATCATGACTGGATCTTTTCTACCATGAATTACAATGTTTAGTCGTTGCTTGAACTTTGGAGGTGCTCTGCATTTATGTTTGCGGTCTCAGAAAGGGCTAGCGAGATACCACTATTGTCATATTATGTCATGGTTGTTTCGATAACGTGTTGCTGTTTGAGATATCTTATTATTGCTCACTAGCTGATTATGTCATTGATATGAGTTAATATAATTTTTAAGAGTTATTGTCGGAATGGTTAGTTATAATATTAGCTGAAAACCTAGGTGATGTTTAATGTTATTTATGCAATCAAGAGCAAAAGAGTTTGTAAAAGTTTTTCTTTTTCACTTTCAGTTTATCAACTGAATTGCTTGAGGACAAGAAAAGGTTTAAGCTTGGGGGAGTTGATATGTCTCCAACGTATCTACTTTTCCTCTTGTTTTGGACTCGAATTTGCATGATTTGAATGAAACTAACCCCAAACTAACGTTGTTTTCAGCAGAACTACCATGGTGTCGTATTTGTGCAGAAATAAAAGTTCTCGGAATGGAACGGAACTTTGCGAGGATTTTTTACACAATAAAACAGAATTTCTGGAGCCAAGAACCACCGGAGGGGGGGCACCTGGGTGGGCACAATCCACCAGGGGGCGCCCCCTCTAGGCGCGCCCAGGTGGGTTGTCCCCACCTGGTGGCCCCCAGACCCTGTGACTGATGCTATAAAATCACATATTTCCAGAAAAAAATCAAGGAGAAAGAACTGTCGCATTCCACGAGATGGAGCCGTCATCACCTCCTGTTCTTCATCGGGAGGCCAAATCTGGAGTCCGTTTGGGGCTCCGGAGAGGGGGATCTTCGATCTTCGTCATCACCAACCCTTCTCCATCGCCAATTCCATGATGCTCCCCACCAGGAGTGAGTAATTCCTTCGTAGGCTCGCTGGTCGATGAGGAGTTGGATGAGATTCATCATGTAATCTAGTTAGTTCTGTTAGGGCTTGATCCCTAGTATCCACTATGTTATAAGATTGATGTTGCTATGACTTTGCCATGCTTAATGCTTGTCACTTTGTGGCTGGGTGCCATGATTTCAGACCGGAACCGTTTATGTTATCACCATTATATCCATGTTCTAGATCCGATCTTGCAAGTTATAGTCACCTACTACGTGTTATGATCCGGCAACCCCGGAGTGACAATAGTCGGGACCACTCCCGATGATGACCGTAGTTTGAGGAGTTCATGTATTCATCGTGTGTTAATGCTCTGTTCGGGTTCTCTATTAAAAGGAGGCCTTAATATCCCTTAGTTTCCAATTGGACCCCGTTACCATGGGAGGGTAGCACAAAAGATGTCATGCAAGTTCTTTCCATGAGCACGTATGAATATTTACGGAATACATGCCTACATTATATTTATGAACTGGAGCTAGTGCCGTATCGCCCTAGGTTATGACTGTGAGAAGATGAATATCATCCAGTAAATTACCGATCCAATGCCTACGAATTTCTCTTATATTGTTCTTGCTAAGTTACTACTGCTATCGCCACTGTTGCACTTGCTACCAAATCATTGCTATCACTGTTACCATTACTACTGCTGTTGCTACTACTATCAAAACTATCGTACTACTTTGCTACTGATCACTTTGCTGCAGATAATTAATCTCCAGGTGTGGTTGAATTGACAACTCGGCTGCTAATACTTGCAAATATTCTTTGGCTCCCCTTGTGTCAAATCTATAAATTTGGGTTGAATACTCTACCCTCGAAAACTGTTGCGATCCCCTATACTTGTGGCTTATCAGCATCACAGCTTTGTCCATCGCGTTGCCGGGGAGTGCCTCAGCCTCGACGGGCCGTGGCGCCTTCTTGTTTTCCTCATTGAGGAGATTGATGGCAGAGGCGGCGCTTTGGTCGGTTGGCATGCTTGGAAAAGGTGGGTGTGCCATAGGCTGTGCTTGTTGCCTCGGTGCGTCGCATGCCACCTAGGTTTATGCGCAATATCGCTGGGTGGCAGCGGGAAACCGGTGAGGAAATGGTAGGAAACGGTGGCGTGTTCTTAAAACACCATCAATTAATGGAAACTTAGCATAGAAGGAACATCGACCTAGCACGACGCGTGCGGGCACATTGCTCGCCCAAGGCTATGTTCCATATACTTGTGTGCCCAACAGAGCACACTATTCATAGTAAAGAATATTGTTTCATTTATCCTAGTAGAGCAGTGGCGACAAGCGTCACAAGAAGTAGATAATGATCAATTGATCGTTTATCCTAGTTAATTATGCATGTAATAGTTTACTTTCGTGTGTGGAAATGTCATGTGTGTACTAGCCACCGATGTAATTGGATGTTTGCCGCGTATCACACACATCTTGTTTACACGAAACGTTTCTATTCTCTTGGCTCAACACAAACAGTTTATCGGACTGAATTGTATGCACTCCATTGCACACACCTTGATCTGGTTGAACCATTTCTGTTGCGTTGCCTAATTGAAAACAGTTCATCCGAGTGAACCGTATGCCGTATATCACACACACATTGATCTGGCTGACCGTTTCTTTTGTGTTGCCTAATCACAAATAGTTTATCGAGTGAATTGTATGTCGTATATCGCACACACCTTCATCTGACTATCCGTTTCTGTTGTTCCGCCTCATCACAACCGTTTATCCGAGTGAACTGTATGCCGTATATCGCAACACCTTCATCTGGCTGCCCGTTTCTTTTGTTCTGCCTCATCGCAAACACTTCATTGAACTGAACTGTATGCCCCGCATCGCACAGGCAACTAAAATCTGAACTGTGTTTGATGTATCCGCCATCACAAACATTTTGCATCTTTTTTGATGTTTTTTTTACATCACCGTTTGTGATTAATGCATCACACACAGTTTCGTTGAAGGGTCTCTGATTGTAGTGTCGCATTAGCATCATCCTGTAGTAGTGCCAAACCTGAGACTGAGTGCTTCTATTGCAAGGGAATGGTCACTGGAAGCGGAACTACCCCAAGTACTTGGCAGATAACAATGCTGGCAACATCAACAAAGGTATATTTGATATACATGTTATTGATGTGTACGTTAGTAGCGCGCGTAGTAGCGCCTGGGTATTTAATACTGATTCGATTCCTCATATTTGATACTCGAAACATGAGCTACAGAATAAACGAAGACTGGCTAAGAACGAGGTGACGATGCGTGTTGGAAATGGTTCCAAGGTTGATGTGATCGCCGTAGGCACGCTACCTCTACATCTACCTTCAGGATTAGTTTTAAACCTAAATAATTGTTATTTGGTGCCTGCGTTGAGCACGAACATTATATCTAGATCTTGTTTATTGTGAGACGGTTATTCATTTAAGTCGAAGAATAATGGTTATTCTATTTATATGAGTAATATCTTTTATGGTCATACACCCCTTGTGAATGGTGTATTCTTGTTGAATCTCGATTGTAGTGATACACATATTCATAATATTGATCCAAAAGCTGCAAAGTCAATAATGATGGTGCCACATATTTGTGGCACTGCCGCTTAGGTCATATTGGTGTGAAGCGCATGAAGAAACTCCATGCTGATGGACTTTGGAATCTCTTGATTATGAATCATTTGAGACATGTGAACCATGCCTTATGGGAAAGATGATTAAAACTCCGTTCTCCGGAAAAATGGAGCGAGCTAGCGACTTATTAGAAATAATACATACCAATGTATGCGTTCCAATGAGTGTTGAAGCACGCGGTGGATATCGTTATTTTCTTACCATCACAGATGATTTGAGTACACTACAAAAAAAGACACATCCGTGACATTTTGGGCCGAACAATTTTTTTTCTATCATGCTTATGACACTTCTATGACGATAATTGTGACAAAACCCGGTATCATCATAGATGTAGTGGGCTCCTACTTCTATGACAAAAAACAATGACAGAAAATGGGCTTTTCGACCTGGGCGGGCCGGAGACGCAGCTGCATGACATTCTTTGGGCCGTCCATGACGGAAAAAATCGTGGTAGAAGCGAGGGCGAGGAAATATCGCAGAGTTCCCGGTTATGGTGGGTGGTCGGTGCCGAGCGATGCATTGTGGTTTGCGCGTTTCTCTCGTGTACGCATGTGTGTGCGAGGCGTTGGCTAACTGAACTAGAGCGATCGCACGTTACTGAGCCCGAGCGATCGATCCCTTGGCTATTAATTGAACCCGAGCAATTCATTCGCTGTTGACTGAACCCGAGCAATTCCTTCGCCGCTGCTAACTGAACCCGAGCGATCGATCAATGCTGCTACTTACTGAAGCCGATCGAGCCCCCGTGCGAGATCGTAGCCAGCCTGTGTTGGGTTGCCTCTTGATGAACAGTGACCGTTGCTACTGTGCGCGCGGTACGTAGAACGAGTCGAGACGTGGTGAGTCGAGCCGGTTGCTTGGCTGTGGATGAACAGTTTCCGGTGGGGATTGGATCAACATGACCCCGTGGTAGTAGGATGTTGCCGCTGGATGAACAGGACCCCGAGGAGGTAGCCGCAGCCCAGCCGGTTGGCGGTGGATGAACAGGACCCCGTGGAGGCTCTATGAACAGCAGCTGGAGGAGGCTGGATGAATAGTAGCCGTGGATGAACAGTAGCCCTTGGAGGCTGGAGGTGGTCGACGGTGGATGAACAGTAGCCCATGGAAGCTGGAGCGAGGCAGTAGACGGTGGATGAACAGGACTCCGTTTCGCCCGTAGGCGCTCCAACACAAGTCCGTTTCCTCCATTTTGCGGTACGCCACACCCCTCCCGATCAACAGGACCCCGTTTCGACCGTAGGCACTCGAACACAAGTCCGTTTCCTCCATTTTGCGGTACATCAGACCCCTCCCGATGAACAGGATCCCGTTTTGACCATGGCGGTCGAACAGAAGGTCATTTCCTCCATTCGGTGGTACGCCAGACCCCGTTTCGGTTGTTCCATCCAAGCCGGTTGGCTCCCATTGAACAAGACCCATTCTGACCCAGTTGGTTGCCTCCCGATGAACAGGACATTGTTTATCCGTTTCGACCCAGCCGGTTCGCTGCCCGATGAACAGGACGCAGTTGCTTCCATACGTTGCCTCTCCATGTACACAAGCCCTGGCTGTCTGTATATGCGCGAATACACGCTCGAGACCCCGCCCGTATGTACGTATGTGCCCATATTTTTTGCCCTGTGGCTGTACGTACATGTACAGGACTTAGATGGGACTGCGTGAACTGCTATGTTGGGTGCTCTACAATGACACGTGCCACTACTTAATCGGCCACGGTTCATACTTGCGGAGATAACGATCGACCAGTATGTACGTACATGTTCGCGACCAGACAGACAACGCTACGTATGCTTTGACCCGGTGGGTCCCAGCGGCCAGGGAGGATAAGGACACACTTCCTTGCGTGCGAAGATATAGCTGGTCGGTCCCAGCTGTCAGGGGGAGGAATCATTTTTATTTTGCGACTAATAAGGAGGCACTTCCTTGTGTTCGAAGATGTACCTGGTGGGTCCAGCTGTCAGCCTCACCGCCTAAAGTCATCTTCCGATGGCTTTCCTTCGTTGACCACGTTGATCACGCTGCGCCGAGAGAACCAAGGCGGTGGATGACGGCGAGGCCTAGGAAGGGAACGACGCGGAGCCGGGGAAGACGCGGCAGTGGATGCCCACGCAGAGGGGAGTATGTGGGTTGACTGCTTTGGCTGCGGTGCGAGGCTGTCGTCCCGGAGAATAACAGGAGGTGTGGGTGAGTATAGAGGGATGGCATGGCCAGCGGTGATAGCACAACCGGACATGGAAGGCAGGAGCAGGCGGCACGGCCGGCACTGGTTTGGGTGGCTGGAGCAAGAAGACCAGAGGTTGAAGAAGCACGACGGCTGTTGGATGGACATCGTACGGTCACTGCAGCTAGAATCGTTCATATTGACTAAGTTGACAAAGCCCTTGGTACGTGTCAACTCAGTAGGCCCACAGGTCAGCCTCTTAAACGGTGTGCCCCAGATGTCAGGGGGAGGAATCATTTTTTGGGCGGCTGAAGCAAGAATATCTGAGATTGAAGAAGAAGCATGACATCGTTGGATGGACATCCAACGGCCACTGCTGCTAGAACCGTGTGTTGACTATAAGTTGACAAAGCCTTGCATACGCGTCAACTTAGTAGGCCCACAAGTGTGTGGCAGAGAACATATAGCCCACTTGCGATTTGTAAGAATGTACAACCCATTTTTGAATTTTAATGGAATTTACTACAGCCCATTTACAGTTTGTTAAAAGTACAACCCATTTTCTAGCTAGTACAAGGATTAATAATTTCAACCAACTGCTCAAAACAAAATTCAATAAAATTTCCCATATTTTGATGGGATCCAAAATATTTTTATTCCAAAATTTCTAGTCAGATTAAATATAATTTCAAAATAAATGTGTATTACGTAAAAATCCAACGAAATATTGCGCGCGCAACAAGTAATGAAATTAAAATTTTCAAAATCCAAAAATAATATTTTTTTAAACTAATTACGTGTTTGGTGCATTTTTTATAGTTACTGCCCAGTTTTTATAATTACATCCCATTTATTATTTTTAAAGCTCATTTTCTTGTTAAGCCTAATGCATCCCTCCTAGGAAAGATTTGCAGCCCAACGGGGCGAAGAATAACAAGTTGCATTGCCGATGTTCAAAAAAAGGCCTGTGTAGTACAGTACAACTTTACATGGCTACTCAGCCCACTTTCAGTGACACCGGAAAGGCCCAAACAAGGCTTCTGTACAACTTTTTGAAGTCATTGAGGTCAATTAATGACTTAAGAAAAAAGTTAGTACAGCCGAACCTAATTAAAAGCTTTCACGAGCGAAGAAATAATTCAATGGGTCCCACTTGTGCGCGCGCACACGTGTGTGTGTGTGAGAGAGAGAGAGACCCATTGGTCGATGCTCATAAATACATCTTTCAGCCATATGCATTGTCGGTGCTCAGTAAAAACTTATATACTTGACACAACATATAGAACATCATAGCACACTAAACTTGCATACAAAAATTTCACGCAGGCGACACAATCAGGGTGGAAGCAGTGGATCGCTATGGGTAGGGCTATGTTGAAACCAACGAACTCGTACATAACAGTTCATCATCTTCATCAATCACGGGGAAATATCTTGAATGTTGTGCAAAGAAATAGACAGACAACACAATAGTTTTGCTAGCACATTAAGTTGACGTACAACCCTTTCTAAAAAAGTTCACGTACAAAAATAGAACAGGTCACAATCAAATGTACTGGCACATCAGTGCTTCACACCGATAGCTCGGATTTAACTAGTATATGACAAGATTCAGTTGTTACCTCAAATTAGAGCACATCCAGTCAGCTAGCCCTACCTCTTCTCCCAAAGAAGCAGTGGCCTCTACTGCGTGATGGATTAGGCCCTGTGCCATCCATCGTTCCGAGCAACACGGGGAAAGTCTAACACTGACTCCTGTAATGGATGTCATTGACGCACCCTGGCACCAGCGACGGCGGCGGCAGGACTTCGATTGATGGATTGACCACTTCTTCGACATGCACGAACACTCGATACAGGTACATCCCACTTCTTCGGCGGCCTTGGTGGCGAAGAATAGTACAACACCGGTTCATGCAACGGTATCTCAACACCAATCACCTTCGGTATGGTGGCTGGCTTCTAAATCCATGCCATAACCGTCAGAGTCCAGCTGTCTAGAGGAACAAACATACTTACGAGCTCACTTCCAAGGTTGTTGATAAGCTCATTCATGGACTCGCTGTTCCAAGCACATCGAGGCATGCCGTGGAAGGTTAGCTTTGTTAAAACCTCAAGCTCAGAGGGCACCGAGCCCATCCTGGGTGCCACTGATCAAAGATCACCAACGCGCCATCGCAAAACAAACGTCGGGAAGATTTGAACACACGACTGCAGTCGAAAGTTGTCTGGAACCTGACGAAGAAATCAGCCGGTGGCGGACAGACTTCAATGAGCAAGTCACTTATTTGGATACCGTGCACAATGCCAAGAGCTTTGACAAGGTCGTTCGGTGAGACGGGAGGCCGGTCACCATTGATGGTTACCATCAGCACTTTGCCGGCAAACTGGTCGTCAAGCGCCGCCATGCCACTGTTGAGCGACAGCATGCAGCGCCCGAAGGCAGGACGAACCTTAGGATCTCCGGCTCTGAGATCCGTGTTGACCGGCGACATGATAGTGCGCTTGATTGTAGGGAGTACGGGAGGGGGATTTGGGGGAACTGGAGTAGGAATCGAGATTCCAGAGGTGGGGGAGGGGTGGGAGATTACAGATGAAAAGGTAGCATGAATTTCGAACACACGCCAATATGCTCTCGGTGTCGGTGTCAAAACAGGCAGATCTCGGGTAGGGGGTCCCGAACTGTGCGTCTAAGGTCGATGGTAACAGGAGACGGCAGACACAATGTTTACCCAGGTTCGGGCCCTCTCTATGGAGGTAATACCCTACTTCTTGCTTGATTCATCTTGATGAATATGAGTATTACAAGAGTTGATCTACCACGAGATCGTAATGGCTAAAACCCTAAAAGTCTAGCCTGTATGACTGTGGCTATGAGTCTTGGCCTCTACAGACCTAGACCTCCGGTTTATATAAACACCGAAGGGATCTAGGGTTACATTATATCGGTTTACAGAGAAAGGAATCTTCATATTCGATCACCGAGCTTGCCTTCCACGCCAAGGAGAGTCCCATCCGGACACGTGTGGAGTCTTCGGTCTTTGTATCTTCACAGCCCATCAGTCCGACCCATAGCTAATAGGCCGGACGCCCGAGGACCCCTTAGTCCAGGACTCCCTCACTCGGCACACAAGCGCACGAAAACACCGGTGGTGTCCACATGTCGGCCTAAGAGTCCTTATCCTTTCTTTTTTTGAGAGTCCGACCTTTTCTTTAGAATCTTTTGAGAGCCCAGCCCGAGAGTCTTAATTGACCTATTTGGCATTGCGTTACTACTCGGCCCATATACAACGACACCTCACTGGCCCAAACAAGTGTACATCATCGAAAAGACACTGAGCTCAAATTATAACTTGAAAAAAGGAGATATACTCTGAACACTGGAGAATAGTGGTGCCCTCATTTAGCCCACCAGCAGTTCGAGACAATAAACAGTTTGAAACAACGATATATTCAACAATCAAACACTGACTAGTTACTACTACTGGCATAAACAGCAAGACATGATAGTTCATGAGAAGTCTTGCTACACCACCAAAAAGCACCCATCTGCAGCGCTCAGACTCTCGTGATCCAGACGAGAATGACATTCTAAATAGAGGCAACTATTACATAGTAAGAGTGACATAGACGAGGATGACCAAATGACAAGGAATATGCATAACAAAAGAGAGAACTACCCATCCAGAACAAGCAGCAAAGACAACAAGTCATTCAAAGAGGGATGATCCAACACCATCCTAATTTGCAGCCCCGCTTCAGCAACCAGTGATCCGGAGACACCAGTACTCCACCCTTTCGATGCAATAGCCCAATTACCTATCAACCTGAAGGCTTGAACCACATCACTGCCTATCGGACTTGAGACATCCAAGGATCAAAGTTAATCCAGATGCCTTTGTCATTCTCACCTTCTTTTGGTTGCAGGCTGTATCGTTGACAATCAGGGGAGTTTGCTCCTGAAGTCCTAGGGCTCCCCGTGTAGACACAGTTTTCCATAGCAAACAGAGCCTCTCTGCCATCAAAGTGCTTGCCAACGGTGATCTCCTGGTTAATCAGATAACTGAGCCCGAGAAACAGAGAGTGTGAACCAAGGATGTTTAGCCGCCTCCAACTCAAAAATCCTGAAGGCCCCAACAAGCTGGTATCCTGCTCATAGACGTAACAACCACTGTCCGGATACTCACGTATTTCACGGTGCTTGTACGCAGTGGGGTTTTTGCAATATAACTTTTCTGGCTCATGTGTGCAAATGATCATCAGTCTTTTGTCGTCGTCTGATCGAGCGAGGAACCAATTGTGCTTCCCCATTTTTGGCAAAGGTGGTGTGATTACAAAGGGCAATAACTGTAGGGACACTGCATCATATCAAAAAGGACAGTCATTGTTAATGTAAGATCAACATTGTTCAGAGTATGAGTAGGATAATGCAAGAAACATCATTGATATGTCCCTGTTGGAACTGAGAGGAAAATATAGGGAAATGTATACTGGGTTCAAAAATATAGAAGTGCCATGCATGGTTATACTCATGTTATCTCGCAATTGATTCTTCACAGGAAACTACCATGTCATGCATGTTATGTAATCATTTTATGTCCTCACAAACAAATTCTTCAAGGAAACTAACAAACCATGCATTGTTATATACTCATGTTCTGTGGGAAAATTTTGTGAGGATATTATTCTAGCCATTGGTTGCTGAAGGGCGAATATAGGTATGTACACATGGTAAGCATTACAAGATTTCACTACTTCCAAATATAGAGTTCTCCATATGCACATTTACTTCCCTAATGTATGGTTAGATGAAACCAACAGTGCGATGCATGTTTCTACATCATGAAAATTAGGAAACTAACATGGCCATTGATACACACTCATATTTAGTAGTATATAGATTACTATAAAATAAGGAGAATATCCTTATCTTCCTAACCGTTTGATTATTCAGGGGTACAAATTGGCTATAATGACATGGTCACAATCGCATGAATTAACTCATTCCCAATATAGCTGATTTACGGTGTCTCTAATACATTGCCATAGTTCTAATCAAATTCTACTCAAACAGGGATATGCCAATCATCACGAAAAGTTCAAACAGTGTCATGGCGTTATCATTAAGATCAGACGGAAACAACTTACACGCGCCGTCCTAGCAATACGTGGTGCCATCTGCCTTTTCGATCGCGTAGATGATGCCATTGTGTTCAATAGCATCACAGAAGTGTGTATCAGCTTTGACGATCCACTGCAAGGTGAGCTGTCTCCAGCTAAAGAAGGCACCAGCGGAAAGATAGGTGAGTCCACAGTCAAATAAAGCAATTAGCTTGAAGTCTACGTAATTCACATCTCGTGTGGGCACTTGGCAGACTACAATCTTCTGCAAAACAAGGTGCGTCCAACTGACGACGTAATCTAGATGACTTGGACCGCGACGGTAAAACCCTATATAATCCAACGTAGGAAGGATAATCTCATGGGAGGTGTGGAATTTCACGAGCACCAACTTTTTCTGGTCTTCTCCGACGGCAGCCATCCAGTGGGAGTTCATGTCGACCCAGTACATACCTGCCAAGAAGTTTCGTGCGATGGTGATCGATCAAAGTCGAGGGAAATGATGTATGGCGACCCACTACATACCTACAAAGAAGTTTCGGCTAATGGAGGTCGGATTGAAGTCGAGGGGCGTCATGCATGCCTCCGTATCATGGTGAGCAAATCTCGCAAGACTAGATAGCAGCAAGAAGGGTGTCTTGAAAAGCTTAGGCCTCGCTTTGACGATGGCCGTGTGCATGTCCCTCGAGCATGCAGCCAGCCGCAGGGCACTCAACATATCCACACACGAACAACAGAGGTCGAGGATGTCACTGGGGAGATTGCTCCAATCGCGGACCATATGGATGATGCGCGGTTCGCGTTCGGCCATGGTGGAGTTTGGAAGGTGGTTTTTTTTGGGGCTTGATTTACGGGGGAGAAGGCTCTCGGTGCTGGAGCGGCTAGCGAGGGAATAGTGGTACTGGGAGATGCGAGCGAGGCGAGGGTACGCGGGGACAGTGATATTATGAAGAGTGACCTCAGGATCTCCAGCGAGACGGAGATGGGGATGGAGTGTGCTAGGGGAGAGGGAGACGAGGCGAGGCATGTTATACATCGGCAGTGACAGTGACTGCACAGTGCACAAGGTGAGGCTAACTTTAATAACCCGAACACGCCGCCTGGACTAGTGTCACCTCAAGCGCGGGGTCTTGTCACTTCACTGTGAGGACCGGATGAATAATATTTTGACCATCAAGTGTACCACAGTTGTACTACTACCAGTAGGAACATATGGAGTAGTAGTGTACAGCGGAAATAGGTCTCCCGTGCTAGCATGCCTCTGGGTTAACTTCATCCTCCAGGTATCATCCATATTGCGAGCAGAACCAAATTCTTGTGCATGCAGAAGCGCGAAGAAGGTTTTTCTTTTTCTTTTTTGGGGATAACCGCATATTACTTAACCAGAGAATGTTGTGTCTCACACGCACGGGCCAATACCACCCGAACCAGCTACGACACATTTTTTATATCTGTTTGCATAGGTCCCACCTGTCAGGAAGGGTGCAGAAATAAAAAGGAATCATAAAATGTCTCGCCACGGTGATTCATAAGAGTGACGTAAACTAGCCAGTGGCACATGTAGCGCTAGAAAGGATGGGCACGTACATGGATAGGTACCACTCCTCAGTCTACCCGCATAGCCTTTTCTTTTAGTCTACCTAGTCGTCTAATCAACTGCCTGCAGGCCACTTCTCCCATTTACTTCTCCATCGGGAACCAATTTTCCTCGGCTTCTTCACCTCTCCTTCATCTTCATTTGCATCCAAACCCCACTGCATTCACATTGTTTTAACCTCTCCACATACTTCTGGAGTAATTTCGAAGCCCCTTTAAATAATCATCTTCTTCAGTTAGACTAGCCATCTAATCCTAATTCTCCAAACCATAGCCCTTCGGTCCAGCGGTTCCAAATGGCGAAAGAGATCCAGATGCAGGTTTTTAGCGTCCAACATGTCCTCGTCGAAGACTCGTTGAGCATAGTTGCCACCGTCACCGACCACCCAAGGGTTATTCGGAAGTGGATCAATAATGTATCCAACTCCCTCCAAAAGGTAGAGATGAAGGTCATTGGTCTCGACGCAGAGTACACGGAGCGTGCCACTGGGAAGATCCAATGCGCCGCCGTCTTTCAGCTGCGCCTCAAAGATGATGTTTTTTTGTACCACATCATACATGCGCCCTCCATACCAGGTGAGCTCCATGATTTCTTGTCTCGGGAGGATATATACTTCTGAGGGGTAGCCATCGAAGGGGACAAACAAAAGCTGGTGCCGTACAACCTTGATTTGAAAAGCACCACTGACCTACAAACTAGAATCAAAATTCCTGTAGAAGATTGTGATAAACAGACACCATCCCTATTTGACGTAGCAAATTTTGTGCTCGGTACAAATCTTCAGAAGGGTGACGACACGCTAGCATTAAGGTCATCTGGATGGGAGAATTATCCCTTGACGTACGAGCGGATAAAATATGCTGCCCTCGATGCCTGTGTGAGTTTCCAAATAGCTGCAAGGTCCAAAGATCTTGTTGCGAAGCCGTCTCCCATGGAAAATGAGAAGAAGAAGAATAAGAAGAAGAAGCTGCACCAGTAGCAGGGCATTATGGATGGATGAACTATTTCCTCTCTTGTAAAAAATATTTCCTCTCTGTGTATATTGATATAGATGAACTATTTCGATGGTGTGCATGTCTTTGGAACAAGTAGCAGCGTAGGTCCGCTTGACTATAAGGAACTATTTATCCGCCTAGATTTCTGTACTACTACTTCTAGTGATCGGTATGCAAAGCATGTGTTAGTAGACATGACAGCTTGTCCATGGAAGTTGAACTACGGCGACCATCACGTTTCATACACTGCCATTCGCGATTCCCATGGTGCCGCTCCAACCCATGGCACCACGTCCCCCGACATGCGCCTCACCCCTCTCGGTCGCACCACCCCTCTGCCTTTGTGTGCATGACATGTGGGCCAGCAGAAATGCGGCGAGCATCAAGTTTCTACCACAACCACACGCAATTCCCACAATGCTGCTCGAACCCATGATACCACACGTCCCCTGACTTGCGGCTCACCCCTCTCGGCCCCATTGCTCCTCTGCCTTCGGGAGCATGACATGTGGACCAGCCACCTATCGGGTTGTGGCACCCCGGCTCAGAGAAACCGGAATGCCCCGTATTCCAGTCCAGAGATCGAGGTGAAGTCTTCTGGAATACGGCACTGCTTAGCATAGAACAAACCAGCTCTCTATTATAACACGAATATGAATACAAGGTCTCTGATATTACAATGAATAACATTGGCACGGTGATGCTATGCCAACCACAGTTGCTCTATGCAAGCAACATAACAACTCGAGGCAGCGGGACCTCTACTGGCAGCGGAACAACGGACAACGATGATGGACTCCAATCCGCAGGGACTCTGGCTGGAACGTTTATCCTAGCTCGCAAACACAGGAACCACACCAAACAAGCAAGCAATCTAGGAAAGACCTACAAACTGGCATGACACGCCAGGTCAGTATATTGAATGTACTTGCAAGCTCACAATTAACCAAAAGCAGTCAAGACAAACAACAACATGGCATTAGCAGGTTAAAGAGATCATGAGCATGATGCATGGCACGTACAAGGTGAACATGATACGGCTAGAACAACATTAGCATGACATGACCATATGAACATGATGATACTACATGCAACAGGTAAACCATATCATGCACCAACTTACTCTTGTTTGGCAGTTACCTTGTAACCATCTCATACATCAACTTACCAACATAGGTATCCATGATACCTCCGTTATCATCTCGCGATCACATAAATATCAACCAACTTCGATATCCACGATACCTGGGTGATCCGCTCTCGATCACAACCAATCTCTTTCTCATCATCGAACCGGGGTTATTATTAATCAAGTTATTACTATAGTTGGCTCATAGTGTGACCGACTATGAACTGGGCCCATATCCATGGGCGCGGCTATTGATAGATTTAAACACACACTCTGCAGAGGTTAGTACACTGTACCCACACCATGGAACCCATGGCCTTGTGCTCCCATACGGGTGGACCAATGGTGTTCCGACAAAACCAATCTATTGCCATCACACTCTCCCGGCCATTATGACAAACTCCCCTTTGGGCTAAGTCCTGGGTGGACCCGATGTCAACTCGTGACATCCAACGGCCACCGTCGTGGCAAAACATAAACGGTCCCAAACGGGGACAAGGATCCTTACAACAATAACGGGCACACAAGGTTTATGTCCGCCTACCTGATCAGGGTAGCTTGCGCCCATAACCTTCCCTCGTTGGAGTCACCGGCAAGAGGCATGAAAATAGACCGCATTAGGGCCTTCCCATAAAAGGCAAATGTGGTTACACTGGTCAGCTCGATTTGGTGGCACCATGACTCAGCCAACAGTTGTTCAAGTTCATTATTATCCGGTTAAACTTGAATGCAAAGAGCTAAGCCATAATAAAATACGATGCAACTATAATGCATGAGCATGATATCAACATAAGCATGGAGGTGCAACATAATCATCGAGCATAACCACAATGAAGCATTTAACCAAATGAGCATGGCATACTGACGAGCATAAACATAACACTACACATGAGCATAGCATGACTACTAGCATCAGAAATAAATACCATTCAAGAACATAACAAGAATACAACTAAGTAAGCATATAACCAACTAGATGCAAAGGAACATGCATAACAACGGTAATGAATAACAGACGGTAAACATGCGTCAGACTGAACATCACTGCTACCAGCATGCACTACTACTACCAAGCATAACATGTGAACATTATTCTAGCAAGTAGTACAAGATAACAAGATGCATCGGAACATAGCATGAGGTTGAACATGAAACCACGAGCATAACCGAAACAACGACAGTAGTAGCAAACAAGCAGGCAGATAACGGGCAAACTTTTATTAAATATTCAAGTAGAAACCATGACTATTGCATGGCTATCATGCAAGTGGCTGTTGTGGCTTGCCTGGGGGTGACGGAGACTCCGGGTAGTAGTGCGGTGAAGCCGCGGAACGATTTTGCCGGACGTGCTTCTCTCTTGAAGGGGGCTGGTTAGAAGCAAGGGCAAAATAGTCATTTTCACTATGGGACCACCTAGTGAAAATGGTACCAACAGAAAGATCTCGACGAGATGAAAAAGTAGGCGTTGGTTTCACCTCGATCGGAGTTACGGTCGCGGAGATACGAGGGGTGGAAGTTCTGGGACCAATCTGTCATAAAAGTTACTACAAACAAGTCCCTGGGAAGAAAAACTAAAAGCGCCTTCCGGCTGCTTACGTTTTCTGCACATGGAAAACGTGTTTTCAGCCGCAACAGAACCCGAATACGCTTTCTGACAAAGAAAACGCATTCATGGAAAAACGTCTCCACTTATGATGATGTGGCAGGGCATTGGGTCACTTACAGGTGGGATCCGCCTTATCCTCTCTCTCTCTCCTCGCGCCTGTCTTCTTCCTCCTCGCTGCCTCCCCGATCGGAGACAGAGGAGCGAGGGCAGGGAAGAGGCTGGCGCTGGCCCGGCCAACTCCGGCCACCTACGGACGAGGTAAGGCCACCGGCGGGTGAGCGGGATCCTGCCGCGCCCTTTCAGGTGAAGGGCGGCCGCCGGGGAGGAGTGGGGAGATGGCGACGGGAGGAGGACAGAGAGGAGCTCCGGCGGCGGTAGAAGAAGGGGGCGGCGACCCATGGGCACTCCGGCTAGGGAAGAGGGGGTGGGGCGGCTCTCTGGGAGGAGGGGGAGGTAGTGGAGGTGGAGGGGAGGCGAGGGGAGGCTCGGTTTGGCCAGGGTAGCTCGAACTCCGACAACCACCGAGGACGAACGGCGAACTCCGGCGAGAAGTGGTCACTCCGGTGGACTAGAGAGGCGAGGGAGGGAGTTATGAGCTGTGGAACACCTCGGGGCAGCTTATATTGGCGCGGAGGAAACCTCTAGAGCATCACGGGCAAGCTCAAGCTGAGCTCTAATGGAGGACAGGAGCTGGACGCGTCACGGGCACGGCTTCCAGCGCTCGACGATGGCAAAACAGGAGGAGAACCGGGCACAGGACGACGCATACGAGCACGGGGGAACTCCTGGACAAGGTTGGACGTCGAGACGCGGAGGGAGCGGACGAGCACAGCGGCCGGAACGAGCCAGAGCTCGCAATTAGCATGACGCAAGCATGATCACCGCGTGCACTGGTGCAAGTGGCTTGTTCTGGTCAGTCCGACCATGTCCCGTAGATGTACCTTGCTACCCTTAGTCCAAACGAAGAAATAATCCGGCCAGGGGAAAAGAAGAGATTGGCGGGAGGCTCCAAAACATTTCAGCAGCAAAGTGTTTGTGCTGAGAAGAGGGTGCCTAGGCTTAGTCATGAAGGAATGGGTTTGTCTGGTGATGATCACATGCTAAGGTGATGTTGATCACCAAAAATCAGCTTAATAGGACGAGTTTAGGTGGTACTTGCTGTAGAAACCACCATAAGGGCCAGATTAAGAGATGATGAAGTAGCACTCACATAGTTGATTGGACTGAGCTGAAAATGGTCATGGCCCAACGATTTAGAGATATGTAGATGCTCAAAAAGTTTCATGCCAATTGGATTAGCCAAATTAGCACTTGCTTCATATAGCATCTCTTTGGACAGAATCTTGGAAAAATTGCACAGGGCAAATGGGTTGATGAAATGAGCCAAAACTGGTAGAGGGAGTTGATATGGGTAGGAGAATGTCCTGGTAAATGTTCAGCTTAAATGAAGCAATATAAAATATGGTTGCTTCACAAACTAAAAATCTGACCACAAACCAAGATTTGGAGCTGGGATCACATAGATAAGTTACATGAGCTCAAATTTTGTGTAGAGTGAATATTTGATCAAATGAAGGATCTTGCAAAATTTCAACTTATTTGGATATTCCTAGCTTGTACTTCCTACACACAGGCTTCCTTCAAACAAGAACGTTGAAAAACTTCTCACGAATATTTACTAGGCAAATTCAGTTGAATTTTGGCATGGGGCAATTGTATGGACATGAAAAGATGTAAAAAATGTTTGGGGTCAATCAAGCAAAGATAAATGACACTTCCTTCTCAAAAAACCATCTAGGGCAGAATGAGAAAAGGAATATTTGTGAATTTTCTTTGATGATGCCAAGGAATGGATTTTGACATATTTGAGGAAGATATGACCCAAAAAAATTATGTGAATTTATTGGGGAATTTTGGGAGTGACAGAAATATAGGTTGCTTCACAACTTAGGGCTTAAAGGATTATTCCTTTAATAGAAAAGGAATATTCCCAATAAAAAGAATATTGGGATTTGGTCAAGGATGAAAATGACATGATCTTGGGATGATGATGAGGATAGAAAGCCACTATAAAACCTAGGAAGACATGATCTTCCCAAGTTTTAGAACCACATAGCCACAAAAAAAAACCAAATCAAATCAAGAAATCCAAGAAAATCATCAAAAAAATAAAAGGGCAAAATCCAGGGTGTTACACGGGTCCGAGAGGAAAATGTAACTCCTGCGCCAGGCCTTGTGGTGCTACCGCTGCATGAACTCATGCCAAACTCGAGATTTGTTTCTTACTAGCAAGATGCCCGTGCGTTGCACGGAACATCAAGATGCATTTGTATGAGTAGTTTATCTTGTGGGAGAAAAGGATGAACGAGGGAAGGCCTTATTTGCAAATGTGGAGAGGGGTGTGGGTATCTTCTTGCAAAATTGCCATAGTTTCCTTCCATGGACATCTACGCCTCTTAACGCCCCGACGTCCAGCTATGGCACCCTCGCCACGGCCAGACCACCACCCGCCGGTTCAACTCGAACGAGTGAGTCGCGAACGCCATCGCGACAACGGCCAGCTGTGCATCTCGAACCACACCGATGCTGCTTCCCCGTAGCCGACCTATGCTGGCATGTGGCCACACCGATGCTGCTTCCCCATACGACGACAGGAACGCCTCCAGGCTCACTGGCTCAACAACATCGAGTACATCACGTTCGCAAACCGGTACCCGTTGAGCAGGTTGCTCCCGCCCACCAGCACATGCATATACGTATCCAGCATTCCAGCTTCGTCGCCGAGTGGTACATCCTCGGGACGGTGCAAGCAGTCGGAATCTTGTGCCCAAGTCGAGCTATGTGCCCCGGGTAGATCACTGGCTCCCACCCGAGCTCCCACCCAGCCTTCATTACCGTCACACCACGGACGACCAGGAGCAGCACCCTGCCGCTCATCCGGAGCGCGAGCTAGTAAACATCATGCAGCACGTCACAACAGTCAAGCACCTCGACATGCGTCGGCCGAGCAGAGACTTTTCTTGGCCACAAGCTCCATGGTCTCGTCCAAGATTGGTGTGGTACTGCAGTCGAACATGCGGGTAAAATACTACGGGAGCAGCTGCATGTGGATGGCCCAGACACCGATGTTGGCATGGAGGAGGTAGTACTCGCTGGCGCCACAGCATGCTACATGGCTTAGGCAAGCACCTGTTGCGACGCTCTGGCGTTGGCACCGGCATTGTCAACGCAGCTGATGATCCGGAGGAGGACGAGAAGGAAAGGAAAGGGTCCTGCATGCATGTACAGATTCATGCAGGAAATTATTTCCCGGAAATACGGCCTTTGTTTACCTTTCTTTGAGGCTATAGATGACCCACACAAGGAAATCTATTCGTTGGTGCGCGTATGTCCTAAACAAACGGTTTCAAATGAAGGCCAAACTCGTAACTCAAATATTCGCCTCCGTGATCAGATCGTAGAAACTTTATTTTCTTGTTACGATGATTCTCAACTTCACTCTGAAATTCTTTGAACTTTTCAAATGCTTCAGACTTGTGTTTCATTAAGTAGATATACCCATATCTGCTCAAATCATCTGTGAAGGTCAGAAAATAACGATACCCGCCGTGAGCCTCAACACACATCGGACCGCATACATCGGTATGTATTATGTCCAATAAGTGAGTGGCTCGATCCATTGTTCCGGAGAACAGATTCTTAGTCATCTTACCCATGAGGCATGGTTCGCAAGCATCAAATGATTCATAATCAAGTGATTGCAAAAATCCATCCACATGTAGTTTCTTCATGCGCTTTACACCAATATGACCTAAACGGCAGTGCCACTAGTATGTTGCACTATCATTATGAACTTTGCATCTTTTGGCATCAATATCATGAATATGTGTATCACTACGATCGAGATTCAGCAAACCATTCACCTTGGGTGTATGACCACAGAAGGTTTTATTCATGTAAACAGAATAACAATTATTTTTTGACTTAAATGAATAACCGTATTGCAATAAACATGGTGCATTAACATGGTCCAATCATATTATGCTCAACGCAAACACCAAATAACATTTATTTTAGGTTCAACACTAATCCGAAGGTAAAGGGAGTGTGCGATGGTGATCTTATCAACCTTTGGAATCATTTCCAACACACATCATCACCTCTCCCTCAACTAGTCTTTGTTCATTTCGTAACTCCTGTTTCGAGTTACTAATCATAGCAACTGAACCATTATCAAATACCCAGGGGCTACTATGAACACTAGTAAAGTACACATCAATAACATGTATATCATATATACTTTTGTTCACTTTGCCATCCCTCTTATCCGCCAACTATTTGGGGCAGTTCCACTTCCAGTGACCATTTCCTTTGCAGTAGAAGCACTCAGTTTCAGGCTTGGGTCTAGCTTTGGGCTTCTTCATGGGAGTGGAAACTTGCTTGCCATTCTTCTTGAAGTTCCCTTTCTTTCCCTTTCCCTTTTACCTGAAACTAGTGGTCTTGTCAACCATCAACATTTGGTGCTTTTCTTGATTTCTACCTTCGTCGATTTCAGCATCACGAAGAGCTCGGGAATCGTTTCCTGTCATCCCTTGCATATTATAGTTCATCACGAAGTTCTAGTAACTTGGTGATAGTGAATAGAGAACTCTGTCAATCACTATCTTATCTGGAAGATTAACTCCCACTTGATTCAAGCGATTGTAGTACTCAGACACTCTGAGCACATGCTCACTGGTTGAGCTATTCTCCTCCATCTTGTAGGCAAAGTACTTGTCAGAGGTCTCATACCTCTCGACTCGGGCATGAGTCTGAAATACCAATTTCAGCTCTTGGAACATCTTATATGCACCGTGGCGTTCAAAACGTTTTTGAAGTCCCGGTTCTAAGCCGTAAAGCATGGCGCACTAAACTATGAAGTAGTCATCATACCGAGCTTGCCAAACGTTCATAACGTCTGCATCTGCTCCTGCAATAGGTCCGTCACCTAGCGGTGCATCAAGGACATAATTCTTCTATGCAACAGTGAGGATAATCCTCAGATCATGGACCCAGTCCGCATCATTGCTACTATCATCTTTCAACTTAGCTTTCTCTAGGAACGCATTAAAATTCAAGGGAACGGTAGCACAGGCTATTGATCTACAACAACATAGACATGCAAAATACTATCAGGTACTAAGTTCATGATAAATTAAAGTTCAATTAATCATATTACTTAAGAACTCCCACTTAGATAGACATCTCACTAGTCATCTAAATGATCACATGATCCATATCAACTAAACCATGTCCGATCATCACGTGAGATGGAGTAGTTTTCAATGGTGAACATCACTATGTTGATCATATCTACTATATGATTCATGTTCGACCTTTCGGTCTCAATGTTTCGAGGCCATATCTGCATATGCTAGGCTCGTCAAGTTTAACCCGAGTATTCCGTGTGTGCAAAACTGGCTTGCACCCGTTGTATGTGAACGTAGAGCTTATCACACCCGATCATCATGTGGTGTCTCGGCACGACAAACTCTAGCAACGGTGCATACTCAGGGAGAACACTTATACCTTGAAATTTAGTGAGAGATCATCTTATAATGCTACCACCGTACTAAGCAAAATAAGATGCATAAAAGATAAACATCACATGCAATCAAAATACGTGATATGATATGGCCATCATCATCTTGTGCCTTTGATCTCTATCTCCAAAGCACCGTCATGATCACCATCGTCGCCGGCTTGACACCTTGATCTCCATCGTAGCATCGTTGTCGTCTCGCCAACTATTGCTTCTACGACTATCGCTACTTAGTGATAAAGTAAAGCAATTACATGGCGATTGCATTTCATACAATAAAGCGACAACCATAAGGCTCCTTCCAGTTGCCGATAACTTTTACAAAACATGATCATCTCATACAAAAATTTATATATCATCACGTCTTGACCATATCACATCACAACATGCCATGCAAAAACAAGTTAGACGTCCTCTACTTTGTTGTTGCAAGTTTTATGTGGCTGCTATGGGATTCTAGCAAGAACCGTTCTTACCTACGCATCAAAACCACAACGATTTTTCGTCAAGTGTGCTGTTTTAACCTTCAACAAGGATCGGGCGTAGTCAAACTCGATTCAACTAAAGTTGGATAAATAGACACCCGCTAGCACCTGTGTGCGAAGCACGTCGGTAGAACCAGTCTCATGAACGCGGTCTTGTAATGTTGGTCCGGGCCGCTTCATCCAACAATACTGCCGAATCAAAGTAAGAGGTTGCTGGTAAGCAGTATGACTATTATCGCCCACAAGTCATTGTGTTCTACTCGTGCATATAACATCTACGCATAGACCTGGCTCGGATGCCACTGTTGCGGAACGTAGTATTTCAAAAAAAATTCCTACGATCATGCTAGGTCTATCTAGGAGAAGCATAGCAATGAGCAGGGAGAGTGTGTCCACGTACCCTCATATACCGAAAGCGGAAGCGTTTAGTAACGCGGTTGATGTAGTCGAACGTCTTCACGATCCAACCGATCCAAGTACCGAACGTACGGCACCTCCGTGTTCAGCACATGTTCAGCACGATGACGTCCCTCGAGCTCTTGATCCAGTTGAGGATGAGGGAGGGTTCCGTCAGCATGACGGCGTGGCGACGGTGATGATGAATTTACCGGCGCAGGGCTTCGCCTAAGCACTACGACGATATGACCAAGGTGTTAACTATGGAGGGGGCATCGCACACGGCTAAGAACAATTGATGTGTGTTCTAGGGGTTCCCTCCCCACATATATAAAGGAGGGAGAGGGAGGGAGGCAGCCTAGGGCATGCCCAAGTAGGAGGAATCCTACTTGGTCCCCTAGTCCAATTCGGCCCCCCTTACCATATTTGGACAAGGGGGAAAGGAAGGATGGGGGAGGGGAAGGAAGCAGGAGTCCTACTTCATACTTTCCTTTTCCTCCTCTCCTTTCCCTTTCTCCCCACGTGGCTGGCCCTATAGGAGGCGCACTAGCCCCTTGTGGGCTGGTGTGTTCCCTTACTTGGCCCATTAAGCCCATATCTGTGCCGGGGGTTGCCCAGAACCCCTTCTGGTGACCCGGTATCACCCGAAACACTTCCGGTGTCCAAATACCATCGTCCTATATATGAATCTTTACCTCTCAGCCATTTCGAGACTCCTCGTCATGTCCGTGATCTCATCCAGGACTCCGAACAAACTTCGGTCATCAAATCACATAACTCATAATACAAATCGTCATCGAACGTTAAGCATGCGGACCCTACGGGTTCGAGAACTATGTAGACATGACCGAGACACATCTCCAGTCAATAACCAATAGCGGAACCTGGATGCTCATATTGGCTCCTACATATTCTTCGAAGATCTTTATCGGTCAAATCGCATAACAACATACGTTGTTCCCTTTGTCATCAGTATGTTTGTTGCCCGAGATTCGATCTTCAGTATCATCATACCTAGCTCAATCTCGTTACCGGCAAGTCTCTTTACTCGTTCTGTAATGCATCATCCCGTGACTAACTCATTAGGCACATTGCTTGCAAGGCTAATAGTGATGTGCATTACTGAGAGGGCCCAGAGATACCTCTCCGATACGGAGAGTGACAAATCCTAATCTTGATCTATGCCAACCCAACAAACACCTTCGGAGACATTTGTAGAGCATCTTTGTAATCACCCAGTTACATTGTGACGTTTGATAGCACACAAGGTGTTCCTCCGGTATTCGGGAGTTGCATAATCTCATAGTCAGAGGAACATGTATAAGTCATGATGAAAGCAATAGCAATAAAACTAAACGATCATTATGCTAAGCTAACGGATGGGTCTTGTCCATCACATCATTCCCTAATGATGTGATCCCCGTTCATCAAATGACAACACATGTCTATGCTCAGGAAACATAACCATGTCTATGCTCAGGAAACATAACCATCTTTGATTAATGATATACACCTATATAACCGTTTCTGATATCTCGAATATCCCAAACGCTTCATCCTTGCTACTCGTTTGTGCTCGCATTGCCATCGTAGTCGGAGTTTTGTGGTTCTGCCTAAAACCAGGCACATTCTAGGCACGGGAGCTTTCCACGCAGATTGTAGGCAAATTCCAGGCACAGGAGATTTACGATGCCTGGCACATCACAAACAGTTCATGATTATAAACCGTGTATGATAGGTAGACAATCACACACATTTATTTTTCCTGCACCGTATGTGATATGTCTGACATCACACATGCTTTGCGGACGGCAACTGTGTGCATGCTTGCACACGTTTCCTCTCTATGAACCGTCTTAGATTATGGTGTATATCGCAAACGTTTGTGTTTTACCAACCGTGTGCCGTAATGACCTGTACAATGTAATTTCGCCCGAATTTAATTGCTGCTATTTAAAATTGTACCTAATTTAAACTTGAAAGTACGCTATAGCTTTATTCATATCCATCAGGTTCAAACAACCAATGCATTATTCGGTTCACAGGTACATATGTTTAAGAATTACAGAAGCACCAAATAAAGAATGATGTACCAAGGTTCTATACTTGTACTATTACACATGGTAAAGAAAGAGGCGACAGACATTCCAGTTGCTGAACAAGGTGAAGCGGAATGGCCCTATTGTGCTCTCCTGGATGCAGAAGGCATGCAGGACTCTAGTCCAACCCCTTGTGATGGCCGGCCGCCAATCATGTAGTTTGAGAGGTAATCTTGAGTAAACTGCTTCAGGATCCACTGCAAAAGAAAAAAAGATTCAAATATTGTCATCTAACACAACTCATTACGGGCGGTAAAAAGAAGGCTACAGGGTTCTTACTTACCATCCTGCAGTTCATTGTTGTCTTGCATAAAGTGTAAACAAATAGTTCGATTGACATCTTTTGACCCATTTTAGTAACAATCTTCATCAGTTTCCTCACTTGATGCTGGTTCATGAATATCTCATTGCCCCATACACATAGAGGGTCAAAGTGTGGATCTTTGGCAATGATATATGTACCTAAAAGCACCAAGTTAATATTAGAAGCTAAAAAACAATTAAAAAATGATGTAGTACAACACTCCATCCATCCCATTATATAAGATTTTATTACATGTATATCTAGACATCATCAGAACATTAAGGTAACACTCTTCCTTGTTGCTATGTAGCCTGGCATTGCATATTTAGCCATGCAGTACAATGTATGTTGCTAAACAACAACTGAAAAACGAAAAGGCATGTTAACTGCAATATCCTTAACAGCAACCAAATATCGTAATTCATAGTGGTATTGTTGAAACTGTTATTGATGAAATTGAACTGCACGGAAAATAGTTGCACATATAGAGCATCACATTGTGAAGAACTAAAATAAACAAGTCATAAGGACATCTCTAGGCGACCGTTAAAAAGTTAAAAGACTAAAACCCTTAGTGGATATATATATACTCCAGCACTTTTTGGCCTTTTCAAGTCGATCCCCTAAACTTAAGGTTTTAAACTTCAATTTGATCAAGTTCAAAGCAGGTTCAACCGAAAATAGCATGCATTCAAACATAAACATAGATAGTTTTGCATAACCGAACATAAAACATAAATTTAAACTAAGCTAAACTACTTTCGGTCGAAGTAGAGGTCGAGCCAATCCTTCCTCGTCATGTACGGTGTGCCGCGAGCCGGGTGCGAGCTAGTATCGTCGTCGGGGTCATTGGGGAAGGCACTCCTCCACTCGTCGACGTCGATCTCCTTGTCCTCGGGGCCCAGCTCGACACCCTCCGAGCCGCCGTCGCCGCCGCCTTCGACCTCGTCATCAGAGGAGAGCGCGATAACCTCGCCGCCCTCCGCGTCGCCGTCCTCACCGCCTTTGACCTCGTCATCGAAGGAGAGCGTGATAACCTCGCCGCCCTCCGCACCGGCAAAGATCGCCTACTCCACCTCCATGAGCTCCGGGTGCTGCTGGCGGAGCTCTTGCATGTAGGCCTCGTCGGCGGCCTCGGCCTCGAGTCGCTCCCACGCCTCGCGGTCCTCCCGCGCCATAGCCGAGCTCACCACCTCTGGCTCCGGCGGAACGAGGTGGACCGGACGTGTGCCGAAGGGGAAATTGAGCCTAGCCGCCACGCCATGGTAGTGGACCTACCAGTGGTCGTACTCCATGGCTACGAGCTCGGCAGTGTGGAAGCTACCGAGCCACCGGCGGGTGTGGGTCTCTCGGTCTGTAATCTCGGCGACCCACGTCCCCCGCCGCCGCTGCCTGACCCCGAGGTAGGACTTCATCGACTGCCGGGTCCGAGGGAGGACCGGGAAGTCCTCAAACTGGTGTAGGGGCGCGGGGGCGGGCGGATTGGGGGACCGGCAACAGCAGATCGGGATGGCGGAGGACAACGGGGACACCTCGGCGGCCACCTCGTCGGCGTCGGGCGAAAAGGCCGCGATAACCCTCTTTTTGGCCATTGGCTCCTCGAGCTCCTCGAGCTCAATGAGGATGGAGGTGCCGGCGACCTACCAATGGTTTCGAGGGTTGTGTGTGTCTGTGTGAGCGGAGGTTTTGGGGTGTGTGTGTGGAGGGGGGGCAAGGTTGTGTTTGAGGAAATACTGCGGCAACTGAAAATTTTACTAGGCGGGAGTAACAAGGCGGGGCTACTGAAAATTTGGATCAAGGGTGAGCAGATATTTTTGAGATTGCGAGGGATGAAGAGGCGGGAGTAAAATGCCCGGGCTACTGAAAATTTGAATCAAGGGACTGAAGCAGAGCGGGAGTAACAGACATCGCACACGGTCCGCACATACTAATCGTGTGCTATCAAACATTAAAACCTTCCAGGCGGTAGATATTTTCGAGATTGTGAGGGATGCAGAGGTGGGAGTTTTTGGGGAGTGAGCTAGTGTGCTTGACACACCGGCTGTGGACTGTAGCCGACACACCTTCTCGCGTAAGCCATAGGCCTACTATACACCGACGGTGCTCCAAGATATTTTGTACTACATCTCACATGGTTGGTGATAATAAACTGTGTGGGATCTACTTGATTTGACTTACAAAATGGGGTCACAACGGCCTGTTTAAATTGCTAGACCTTTTATCTACAGTGAACATGCAACTATATGTGTGTCATAAAAGAATTGAATTATTCAGGGTTTGTTTGGACATTTTATAAAATAAACTGGTTTTCTAGCCATTTCACGTGCACAATTCAAAATTAAACTACATGCACATGCTACGGTGCTTACAAATTGGTTGAAAAAGCAAATATGTCTCCTTCAGTGCATGCTTAGGTCCCATGCAAGAAATGGGAATGAATTTTTCGGGGTTCGTTTGGCCTTTTTTATACATTAACTGGGTTTTCTAGGCATTTTATGTGCATAATACAAATTTGAACTACAAGCACATGCTCCAATGCACCAAAGTTGGTTGAAAAATCACATGTGTGTCCTTGGGTGAATTTCTAGGTCCCATGCAAGAGATGGGAATGAATTTCAAACACCAGGGCACTTTTCATTGCCGGCAAAACGTTGAGATACCTGGTTTTTAAATTCTAGTAAATCCAAAACTTGTCTGAAATTCATGAAACTTGGCATGCTATCATGGAGCGGCATCAACATGCCGTGGTGAAAATTTTGTCCCATTTGGGGCAGGTTTGGGTATAATCTTCTCACAAACCAGAGCTTGTCACAACAAGCATGATGGTTTCGATAGGGAACGTACCACCTTTGTTGACGGGACGATAACCGTTGCCTCTTATTGCTTTCAAAAAATTTCTAGTGTCAACATAGAACAATAGGAGTGTTGTGTTTAATCTTGGAATTTTTCATGGTTCATTTGGCCTTTTTATACATTAACTGGGTTTTGTAGGCATTTCATGTGCATAATTCAAATCTGAACTACAAGCACATGCTCCAATGCACTAAAGTTGGTCGAAAAATCACATGTGTGTCCTTGGGTGAATTTCTAGGTCCCGTGCAAGAGATTGGAATGAAATTCAAACATGAGGCCACTGTTGATTGCCGGAAAAACGTTGAGATGCCTGGTTTTTAAATTCTAGTAAATCCAAAAGTCGTCTGAAATTCATGAAACTTGGCATGCTATCATGGAGCGGCATCAACATGCCGTGGTAAAAAAATTGTCCCATTTGGGGCAGGTTCGGGTATAAGCTTCTCACAAACCAGAGCTTCTGACAACAAGCATGATGGTTTCGATAGGGAACGTCCCACCTTTGGGGACGAAACGATATCCATTGCCTCTTATTGCTTTCAAATTTTTTCTCGTGTCAACATAGAACAACAGGAGTGTTGTGTCAATTTTTGGGATTTTTCGGGGTTCGTTTGGACATTTATATGCATTAACTAAGTTTTGAATGCATTTATGTGTGTAATTCAAATTTGAACTATATGCACATGCTCCATGGCATATAAATTGGTTGAAAAATCAAATCTGTGTCCTTGGGTGCATGCTTAGGTCCCATGCAAGAAATGGGAATGAATTTCAAACACCAGGGCACCATTGATTGCCGGCAAAACACTGAGATGCTTGGTTTTTAAATTCTAGTAAATCCAAAACTCATCTGAAATTCATGAAACTTGGCATGCTATCATGGAGCGGCTTAAACATGTCGTGGTAAAAAAATTGTCCCATTTGGGGCAGTTTGGGTATATGCTTCTCATAAACCAGAGCTTCTCACAACAAGCCTGATGGTTTCGGTAGGGAACGTACGTCCCACCTTTGGGGACGAAACGATATCCATTGCCTCTTATTGCTTTCAAAAAATTTCCCGTGTCAACATAGAACAACAAGAGTGTTGTGTCAATTTTCGGGATTTTTCAGGGTTCGTTTGGACATTTTTATGCATTAACTCAGTTTTCTAGGCATTTTATGTGCATAATTCAAATTTGAACTACATGCACATGCTCTAGTGCATATAAATTGGTTGAAAAATCACATGTGTGTCCTTGGGTGCATGCTTAGGTCACATGCAAGAGACGGGAATGAATTTCAAACACCAGGGCACTGTTGATTGCCGGCAAAACGTTGAGATACCTGGTTTTTAAATTCTTGTAAATCCAAAACTCGTATGAAATTCATGAAACTTGGCATGCTATCATGGAGCGGCATCAACATGCCGTGGTGAAAATTTTGTCCCATTTGGGACAGGTTTGGGTATAAGCTTCTCACAAACCAGAGCTTCTCACAACAAGCATGATGGTTTCGATAGGGAACGTACCACCTTTGGGGACGGGACGATATCCGTTGCCTCTTATTGCTTTCAAAAAATTTCTAGTGTCAACATAGAACAACATGAGTGTTGTGTTTAATCTTGGGATTTTTCGGTGTTCGTTTGGCCTTTTTATACATTAACTGTGTTTTGTACGCATTTTATGTGCATATTTCAAATTTGAACTACAAGCACATGCTCCAATGCAACAAAGTTGGTTGAAAAATCACATGTGTGTCCTCGGGTGAATTTCTAGGTCCAATTCAAGAGATTGGAAAGAAATTCAAACACCAGGGCACTATTGATTGCCGGCAAAACATTGAGATGCCTGGTTTTTAAATTGTAGTAAATCCAAAACTTGTCTGAAATTCATGAAACTTGGCATGCTATCATGGAGCGGCATCAACCTGCCGTGGTAAAAATTTTGTCCCATTTGGGGCAGGTTCGGGTATAAGCTTCTCAAAAACCAGAGCTTCTCACAACAAGCATGATGGTATCGATAGGGAACGTCCCACCTTTGGGGACGAAACGATATCCATTGCCTCTTATTGCTTTCAAAATTTTTCTAGTGTCAACATAGAACAACAGGAGTGTTGTGTTAATTTTTGTGATTTTTCGGGGTTCGTTTGGACATTTTTATGCATTAACTGGATTTTCTAGGCATTTTATGTGCATAATTCAAATTTGAACTACAAGCACATGCTCCAATGCACTAAAGTTGGTTGAAAAATCAAATCTTTGTCCATGGGTGAATTTCTAGGTCCCATGCAAGAGATGAGAATGAAATTCAAACACTAGGGCACTGCTGACTGCCCGCAAAACGTCGAGATGATGGTTTTTAAATTCTAGTAAATTGAAAACTTGTCTGAAATTCATGAAACTTGGCATGCTATCATGGAGCAGCATCAACATGCCGTGGTAAAAAAATGTCCCATTCGGGGCAGGTTCGGGTATACGCTTCTCACAAACCAGAGCTTCCAACAACAAGCATGATGGTTTCGGTAGGGAACGTCCCACCTTTGGGTACGAAACGATATCCATTGCCTCTTATTGCTTTCAAAAAAATTCTCGTGTCAAGATAGAACTATAGGAGTGTTGTGTCAATTTTTGGGATTTTTTGGGGTTCGTTTGGATATTTTTATGCATTGAGTTTTCAATGCATTTATGTGCGTAATTCAAATTTGAACTACATGCACATGCTCTAGTGCATATAAATTGGTTAAAAATCAAATATGTGTCCTTGGGTGCATGCTTAGGTCCCATGCAAGAAATGGGAATGAATTTCAAACACCAGGGCGCCATTGATTGCCGGCAAAACATTGAGATGCCTGGTTTTTAAATTCTAGTAAATCCAAAACTCGTCTAAAATTCATGAAACGTGGCATGCTTTCATGGAATGACACCCGACATGCTGTGGCATTTTTCGTGTCCATTTTGAGAGAACGCGCACTCGAATAATGACAGCCAACAAAGGCATTTTGAAAAAATAGATGCCACTTTAATATCTCAAACGTTTGTAGAATTCAAACCCTGTGCGTTCTTTTAACCATTCAGGTGACGCCACGTGTCTTGGTTTTAATGGCTGTAAGAGGTGCCGTGTAGACAGCTGCTTGACCTTGACTGAACAAGAGGCGTGCGAGCGCAGTCCGGGGCGCAGGCTGACCGAGAGGCGTGCAAGCTGTCCTCCAATGCGCAGGCTCACCGGGAACCATGCGAGATGTACGCTACGCAGGCTCACTGGGAAGCGAGCCCTTTGACTTCCACAACCACCCGCCTTCCTCTCCATTAATGGCGCCCGAGCTGCTGTTTAATACGGGCGGACTTACTGTTCGCCTCCCATTCCCCTCCCTCCCACAGACCTCCACTAACGCCATGGCGCAGAACGATCATCTGCCACTAGTCTTCAAGTTTGGTGAAGTCGACTCCGAGCCGGAGGAGATAGAAAATAAGGAGGAATGGGGCCTCATGGACATGGCCCAGAACGAGCTGGCCGCGGCGGTTGCTGCCCCCGCTCCCGTCCCAACTCCCATTCCCGCACCCGCGCCAACGACCATCCTCGTAGCATTGACGGGCTGGCCACCGAGCACTATCGCAGAGCTGGAAGCCGCGGGCGTCAGCGAGGTCTCCGCGGACCCACGCGAGCTCGTGTACATGCCAGCGCCAGCGCTCGTGCCCATGCAAGCCCCTCCACCCATTGTGGCACCGGCCCCCGTGCGTTTGGCTGCACCCGCCGCGCCCATGCCCGTTCCCGTGCGCGTGCCCCCCTCAGCGGCATGGGACGCTGCCGTCGAGTGCTACCTCTCGGCGGCGCCAGTTGCCGTCCTCCCGCGCCCTGCTCGTCGATCGCGGGACGACATGATGTTTGATTTACAAGTGAAGAACATTTTGTGCTGCCTTGAAGACTTCAACAACGTCGTCCCGGGGGACGACAACGATGGCGCGGCACCCTGCCTCCGCCGCCGCCGGAAATAGTTTTTTTGGGGTTTAATACTGTATCTCGAATTCTCGATCATATGAATATAAATTCGCAGTGTGACTGAATGAAAGATATGGTTTGAACGAACTTGCGTTTTTCTCTCTTAATGTACAGACTTATCAAACGATTTTCTTTTGAAAAAAACGTTTAAATATAAAACATTCATCGCAAACGTTTTAGTTAGAACACCCGGATGCAAACCGACAGCTTCCCCAGGAACCCAAGGGAAAATGTGCCGAGCAGGATTTTTGCATTCCTTCAACGCAAACGGTTGTTTTGCATGACCCGTGGGCAACCACGTACAAACAATTGGGTAAGATTTGCGTATCTGTCATTTTGGGTATGTTGCCATTTGTCAAACTGGAAAGATTGACATTTGTTTATCTAGTAACATTGCCATTTGTCAACCTTGTAACACTGCGATTTTTCAAAATATGCAGCTAAAAATCACTAGCACTCTCTAATTTTTGCAACTAAAATCACTAGCACTGTTCATATGGACACCACTAGCAGGCGTGAGTTCATGGACGCATATGCAAATGTACCATTGATTACATACAACAAGTCATCAGCCCACAACGACAACGAGGATACACATTGGATTATAAATCATTTCCAACAAAACATTCTAGTAAAGTTTTTCTCACACAACAACTAACAAAGCGATGAAATGAACTTCAGCTCAACCAATCTTTGGCGTTGGAAACACTTGCTTTGAACCAGAAGTGATTCTCTAGGAAGGGCCAGCTACTGTCAATCTTTAGACCAACGCAAGACTGATCATCCAGGCTGAAGCGGCCTATGTCAGGACCTGTCGTGGAATTGTCACGTCAGATGTCCTAGGGTGAGGACTTAGTCGTGAGGCCAGCGCATCTATGTAGTAGCTTGAGAGGGGTTGAGCGGAATCGAGAGACGCAACACAAGACAAGGATTTAGATAGCTTCGGGCCCCAGGAAACATCATCCGGTAATAACCCTACATGTTGTTTGAGGCTAGATCTCATTACGCTCACGAGGGAGTCGCCGTAAACCGGCTCTCCTCTAATTGTGTCTAGCCCTAGATATTATTGATTGTTGTCTGTCCCTCTTTGGGGAGCCCTGCCCCTCCTTATATATGTTGAAGGGGCGGGTTACATGTGGAGTCCTATTAGCATTAGGACTAGTCTATCTCTAATACAAACCGGATACAAGTCCAGGTCTTAACTCGTTGTAAGACAAATATTCCTCACGCCTTTCCTTGTAAACCGGCCCACCATAGTATGAATCGGCCTTCATGAACCGCCCATTGGGCCACCGGGTTTTGTCGCTCCTTTCACCCTCCGGCCGGTTTACATCGCGGGGTATATCCCCGACATTAGCCCCCCAGTTTAATTTGGATTTATCCATGTTAAACTGATCCTATAAAAAAATACAAGAACAAATTTTGACACATTATTCTCCGGGTTAAGAATTCTTGAAAACCGGCATCGGATCATCCTTAAGTCCTTGTCATTTCCTCCTTCTAGAAAATCCGGGTGAACAAGCCAGCTTCATACTCAATTTGCTGGCATTGGTTTCTCACAGAGAAATATTGTGAAGAATAATCCACTTGAGTCGGCTTCCAAAGCGTCGGTTTAAGAAATATGGGTCTTGAAATACTCATCTGATATTCGGCCGGTTTGAAGATGTAAAACTTGCCGGTTTAATATTACCAAAATTACCAGTTTGTAAATATGGATGGCACCGAGTCATAATTGTTGCAGACACTGGGTCAATCTGGTTTGCTCAGAACTGAGAATTTTGAACATTTTTCTCCCTTATATCCATATTACCTGTAGCCCCCAAGTCTTGAGCAGAACAAAGTGATGGCATAAGACTTGTTTCCATATAATTACTGCCACTTTGAAGAAATCCATGTTGTTCATCTCAGCCACTATTAAAAACTGAATACTCCATATATGTAGCCCCCAAGTGCCGGGTCATTATGCAATAATGAGCAGGGACTTTATAAATATGATCATGTAGATTTGAACAATAACGTGTAGCCCCCAAGGGCCGGCTCAGTAAGATAATATTGAGCTGGTACTTTATATATACTTCTTTGAAAAGAACATCATATAATGTAACCCCCACCATGGGGCTTGAACCCACGTCCACTAGGTTAAGAGCTTTGTGCTTTACCAACTGAGCAATGGACCTTTCAATATAATGGTTTTAAGACTTGTGTACCTTGAATTGTTGACAGGAGCAATTGGTAGCCCCCAAGGGCCGGCTCATTATAATGTGATGAGTCGGGTCTTCGATAAGGCCAATAAAAATGACTTTGCATTAGCCCCCAAGTGTCATGGTGCATGCTTGCAGCGACATGAGACTTGCATGTAATCTCAATTTGAATAATGTAGCCCCCAAGTGCCGGGTCGTAAGCCTGCAGCGACTCGGGACTGTTCCTTCCATTGTAGAATAAATCATATCCTTTGATAAAATAATAGCCATTGCGCTAAAGCGACTTTGAAAACCTCAATAATACCGGTTATTAATAACCATAATAAAATCCAGCCATGTTGGCTATTCAAGATAATATAATCCGGTATGAAAACCTTATTCATTCAATATCATAATGAAAATTCAGCCAAGTTTGGCTATTTGAATAATATAACCCAATGATTTATAAGCGCATGATTCCAATGGCGCAATCCAAATATATACTGGCGACTTATAGTCCAGAGCCAGGCCGGTTTAATAAACCCCGGATAATTTATCATCATACTGGCGACATATAGTCGAAAGCCAGGCCGGTTAATAAACGCCGGTGATTTATAATCATGCTTTATTCAACCTATTTCTGCATACAACAAGTTTAAAGTGTCCTGGCGGTTTATCGCCGGACGGGTCATAATGCCCAACATATAACCCGAGTTTATAACCAAGGCTGCACTTAAGAATAATCAAATATGAAATATATCATACCTGTGACATTGAATCACATCGTTGGTTTACCAACTTTTTGTAGTAAGGGTGATAACCCCAATCTTGAGTACTGATAACTCCTTCCATATTGTGCCGGTTTATGATAAAACCATGTCGGGTTGAGATAAACACCGGATTAACCATATATAATACTGGCGACTTGTAGTCAAAACCAGACCGGGTTGATAATCTCTGGATTATGACTGATCATATACTGACAACTTGTAGTTGAAAGTCAAGCCGGGTTAATGAACACCAGTTTAAAAACATCACAAATCTTATCAAAAGAAAGAGAAACTTAGCAAAAGGCAAATAAAACCGTTGTAGTCAAGGCTTTTCACGGGCTGCCAGGCCCCAAATTTGATCAAGAGGTATTGCTATGGTTCGGGTTCGACCAAGCCCCCAAGTGATGCTGTGGCATTACGCCGATCAAGAGGTGTTGCTATGGTTCGGGTTCGACCAAGCCCCCAAGTGATGCTGTGGCATTACGCTGATCAAGAGGCATAGCTATGGTTCGGGTTCGACCAAGCTCCCATGTGATGCTATGGCATTACGCCGATCAAGAGGCGTAGCTATGGTTCGGATACGACCAAGCTCCCAAGTGATGCTGTGGCATTACGCCGATTAAGAGGCGTAGCTATGGTTCGGATATGACCAAGCCCCCAAGTGATGCTGTGGCATTACGCCGATCAAGAGGTGTAGCTATGGTTCGGATACGACCAAGCCCCAAGTGATCAATAATATGATAAGCCAATAAGGCATGACACCCATGTTTGAACCGCGCATCATGGCAGCAGGTCCTCTTTGGCACCCTTTAACTTTTTGCAAGAGATAAATCCTTCTTGAACCAGGATTTTGAACCGGATATTGAGAGCTTCAAAGCTTTGTGGGAGACATCTTTCCCTTGAACCGGATTTTAAACCGGAATCCTCATTTTCAGTCGGAAATTTTCTAACGGCCTTTAAACTCGAACTTGCGAGAAGTTAATTCCTTTTTGAACCGGATATTTTCAAACCGTATTTGAGAGCTTCAGAGCTTTGTGGGAGAATAGATTTCCCTTGAAATGGATTGTAAACCGGATATTTGAGAGCTTCAGAGCTTTGTGGGAGAACAGATTTCCCTTGAACTGGATTGTAAACCGGATATTTGAGAGCTTTTGTGAGACTGACTTCCCTTGAGCCGGATTTTAAACCGGGATCCTTTCTGATGACCCGGAACTTCTTCATTGAGCCGGGATTTTGTAACTGTCATATACTTTCTAAGACGGAAATTTTCTGACGGCCTTTAAATTTTCATCAATATAACAGTAGCCACCGGGACCGGGTTATCTGTCCCTCCATCGTCCTGGGGTTCTTTAAATTTGCTAAAACTGGCAAGATTTGCTGAATCATGTCATCGTAGCCCCCGAGTCTCAAAGGTGACTCGAGGAGTTGTTGAGATTCTCCATATATTTGACCGTGATATAAACCGGCATAACTTGTATATCATTGGTGTTGATAGCACGATGTGAATCCATAGAAGGTTGAGGTGACTGCGGCGGGTTATAAATGATCCCGTATGAGCCATGTCAGCAACTCGGCCAATGGTTCCTTCCAACTGGCGATTTGAAGTTAACAAAACTGTAGTGGCGGCGATTTGTGCGCCTTCCCATTGAGCCATCCAGTGCAGACAGCGGTTGATAATATATGATAATTTGCCTCCAATTTGTTGAAAGAAAAACCGGGCTACCCAAGCAGTGACTTGCTCATACTCAATAAAGAGCTCATGCAGACAGGTGCGGCCCGGTGTGTTGATGTAGACCAGGCCGCGAGAGACGGACGGTAAAGACGACCGCAACATCTGAGGCGACACAGATAGATGAACTGGCCGTGGCGTTGTAAGCCGACGCGGACGGGCAAGTTGTCCTCCTTGTTGTAAGCCGGTGTGGTCACGAGAGACGGCCACGACGTTGTAAGCCGGTGCGGGAGTCCGTTGAGTAACGACGACCACCTGTGCCAAAAGATGTTGGCGTGCCTCCATCTCCGCGGTATAGTATCACTTTTTGTCATAAATGATTGCCCTGCATAAACAATATTGCAGACCAAGGCAAAGATAAACTTGTTCTTTGACAAAAACAACATGTGCTAATAAAATAGACCTTAGATGGATATCACCTGATATGTTAGGCCGGAAATTATCCGCCGTGGAGTGGATGATCACCACGGTAAAGCTGAAATCAATCACGGACGAGTCGCCCGCGGGAGCAGACAGATGAGCCGGCCACGGCGTTTGTAAGCCGGTGCGGACGGGCGAGTCAATCGCAGGAGCAGGTAAACCGCGCGGACGCCGAGTCAATCGTGGGCGTGGTTCCAGCGAGTTGATGTAGATCGAGCTGCACGGGCGGCGGCTTGCGCACACCCGTTTAACAGCAAACGGGCACGGACACCAGTGCATGATGATACTAATGCACACTCCATAGGCACAGCATGGCACCACCTTGATAATGGATCATTGTCCTGCACAAAATATATTGCGGACCAGAATAATTGTTCTTGGAAAAAACAATATATGTGCTAATAAAATAAACTTTAGATAGATATAACCTGATTGTAGCAGAAAACTCCACCGGGCGGCGGCAGCGGCTCGCTATGGACGCACGGTGATCATGAACAAACGCCGGTCGGGGGTGGCTCAGCGTAATGTCATAGCGGCCACAGCGAAGGTAGCGGTTTAAGCGCGCGGCGGCTTGCAACAGACGCGTGGTGGTTTACCAATACCTTGGACTTGGTGACGACGGGACGGACCCACCTAGGGGCGAGGAGAGGCCACGGTTACTCAGCAGGGTGACGGCTCGTGATGCAGAAGTGGAAGCCCGGGTTCTGACAGGCAGGTGGATCACAGCAGCTGCAGAGGTGAGATGTGCACGCTGGTCGCTGCAGTGACAGAGAAGGCAGAGCAGAAGATCCTGGCGAAACGGCATCCGGCTTGGCGAATTCTCCTTCTCCGGGTCGCAGTTGATTTGCAGAACCTATGTTTGCATAGCGTTAAAATGATGGCGACGACAGATCACTTTTTACCAGCGGCTTGCACAGACATCTATGGAAGAAATACTCCGGCCGCTTGGTTACTCCCTCGATCTGTGTGCCTACTGAAATTCTTGCTTTCTTTTCTTTCTTCCGATATCCACAGACACTGGTTTACTTCCCCACGTAGCAGTTTTGGCCAATAAAAAATTTGGAGTTATAGATCAACTTGGCCATCACGTGGCAGAGTACTAATTGAAATAGTACCATTGCTACTTCTTGGCTCTTCCCATTATTTTGCAGGTTTCACGTGAGGATACGGCAGCTGGCCTGACCCCTTGCATGCACGGGTGCCTAACTTGGTTGATCGGAGGAGTCTGAGCCTATGGACCGTCCATGTTCGGGCCATGGCGGAGGCGAAACGGCGACTCAGCAGTAGATGGGAGGCCGGGTTAGGTGAGGCTTGGCAGCCAAAAATAAGATTGCCACCGCGGCAGGCGGGCGGCTGTGGCCAGAGTGGCGGAAGCGAATCCAGCAGCGGTGGAGCGGGATGAGGCAGGCGGCTCCAAACGACGAGCGAGGCCGAGTCCTAGTCTGCGTCTCTCCCTTTTTCTTGTTGTGATAAGAGAAAAAACTTCCTTCCCTTTGTTTTGACGTGACGGTAAACTTGTTTTAGCACTCCCTCCGGTCCACGCGCACGCACAGTCCTTGGGCTTTCCGCCAGCCTTTTTTTTGGGACTTGAGAACCATGCTTATTTAATCGATCTCACAGCTTAGATGCGTTGCACTTTGTAGTTCTTCCCGTGAGATGTACACCACTAGTACTTTCCTTGTTCTCTTTTATTTTTCAGTTTTTGGTATAGGAAAAATTGCTCCTGCCCGTACATGCACCGAACGGGGCTAGCTGGCACAAATCTCGAGCACGTCTCCACCTGGGTGTGTTATTGTAGCCTTTTTTAATCGGGAGTAGCAGTCGACCATGACCATAGAAAATCAGCAGCAGCAACTTGTGGTAGTAGATCGATGCGTAGGTACAAGCGGAATCTTTTTGGGACTTGAAACACCAGGCACAGTGAAGGAAAAATTCCAACGACCGCTGAGATTAACCTGACAGTCTTGACTATAGCAGACACCGATCCGTCCTCTGACTGATGGATCTCCATAGACACGTGCGGTGGTGCACACGCGAAACCTCAAATTCTCTTGATTTTAATTTTGATCGCAAAACAATGAGTTTGCCGGCTCTGTCAGAGGCAGTCCCATGCCGTGTTATGTTGCACGATTGTTTCGCGTCGGCTTCTCCATCTGACCAATCGTGCGTCTCTTGGTCCCTAAAGAGCTTCCTCCAAGAACTCAACACCACCTTGCACGAGCCCCATGATAGGCGCCAACTGTCGTGGTTTTGTCACGTCAGATGTCCTAGGGTGAGGACTTAGTCGTGAGGCCAGCGCATCTATGTAGTAGCTTGAGAGGGGTTGAGCGGAATCGAGAGACGCAACACAAGACGAGGATTTAGACAGCTTCAGGCCCCGGGAAGCATGATCCGGTAATAACCCTACATGTTGTTTGAGGCTAGATCTCATTACGCTCATGAGGGAGTCGCCGTAAACCGGCTCTCCTCTAATTGTGCCTAGCCCTAGAGATTTGATTGTTGCATGTCCCTCTTTGGGGAGCCCTGCCCCTCCTTATATATGTTGAAGGGGCGGGTTACATGTCGAGTCCTATTAGGATTAGGACTAGTCTATCTCTAATACAAACCGGATACAAGTCCAAGTCTTAACTCCTTGTAAGACAAATATTCCTCACGCCTTTCCTTGTAAACCGGCACACCATAGTATGAATCGGCCTTCATGAACCACCCGTTGGGCCACCGGGTTTTGTCGCTCCTTTGACCCGCCTGCCGGATTACCAATGAATCGTAAACCGCCAGGTCCAAACGGGTCGCCAGTGAATCGTCAAGTCTCAGCCGGGTCTGAAGTAAACCGCCAAGTCCGGCCGGGTTATACCTCCGGCCGGTTAATATAGCAATGTCCGAGGTATAGATACATTTGCTTCTCATAAATGGTAGTAACGTTGCGTCAACAGCAGCTGGACCGCCTTCCACAATCATTGGATAGTTTTGTCCAAGGAAGAGCGAGTTTCCTCCAAGACTTTCAATACTGAACCAGGGAGAAGGTGTTGGCGCTAGTACACTAGTATCCATCCCGAATACCCTGCAACGGATGTTGGAATAGGTCCGGAGAGTGCGACCAAGCGAGACAACACCTGCTTCCTTAGTAACATCAGCAGTGCCCTATATACAGACAAGAAGAGGCGATCCATCGGAATAAGTTGCCAGGCGCCACTGAGTATATAGGTCCTGCTCGTCCTCATGCTCGTGATCATCAGTATCGTCATCTCCCCCTTGGTTATAAAAATTTTCAAGTATAGGTGGTGGAATGTTCATAGGACCTTGGAAACACAAGAAGGTTAATTAATTAGTAAAGGGAAACTAGCTAACCCGCATGCATGTGGATGAAACAATTATAATTACGGTGGAAGACAAACGTACCGAAAGCATGATGATTCCATGCAAAAACAGTGCCACGAGTGGTGGCAGCAAACACAAGACCCTCGTATTGAATTGCATCACAGTACTCATCCCTGTACAGAAATTGATTTTTGAGCAATATCCATCGAGGCGTGGAAGTAAGGAAGGCAACAAGCATGTCGAAGATAGCAACAACTTCATACTTCGAGTAATCCCAATAGCGGTTGGGAACTCAACAAATTGCTATCTTCCGTAGACGATAGTCACCATGATCGTATTTGAAATCACGTAGAATACCAGTGTACTCAACCTCTGGGCAGTCGTCTGAGATTTTTGGAAGTGGAACCCGATGACGAGTGTACACATTCACAAGTTCCCACTCGCAGTTGTACCCAATATAAACAACCCAATCTCCATTTGCGTCTGCCCAAGCCTTGCCCTCAAGCGATGGCACCTTAACATCATATGTATCATTATCAAGCGACATCAACTTGCACAAGGCGAGGCTTCCCTCGTCCCCGCGCCAGTCAGCAGGGTTACGGCAAAGAAGATAGGGGAGATCAAACTGCTCCTGGATCCTTGGGTTGCTTGTAATGATGTTATTAGTTGAGTCGAGAATGGTCTTGAACGAACCTGCCATGCTAGCCGAGGTGATGATGTCACACCGATCAATGAGTTCCTCCACCACGTCATATTTTAGACCGGGGCAAGAATACCGGGGTCATTTCCAGCCTGCTCCCACCATGGAGAAGATGATCGAACAATGGTAGAAGGAAGGGTGAAGGCAAATGGAGGGAGGAAGAATGTGCGACATCAGTTCCAAATCGAGAGGGAAAGGCGAAGAGGCGGTGGACGATTGCCACGGTACACGAAGAGGCACCTGGGGTGCGAACGGTTGCCACCGAGGTCACACACAGATGACAAGGGCCGAGTGAACCGCATGCGTATATCGCACACACCTTGATCTGGCTGACCGTTTCTTTTGTGTTGCCTAATCGCAAACAGTTCATCCGAGTGAACCGTATGCTGTATCTCGCACACACCTTCATCTGGCTGCCCATTTCTTTTGTGTTGCCTAATCACAAACAGTTCATCCGAGTGAACCGTATGTTGTGTATCGCACACGCCTTCATCTGGCTGCCCGTTTCTTTTGTTCCTCCTCATCGCAAACAGTTAATTGAACTGAACCGTATGCCCTTCATCGCACACACAACTAAAACCTGAATTGTGTTTGATGCATCCGTCATCGCAAACGTTTTATACATTTCTGACGGTTTTCATACAGCACCGTTTGCTATTATTGCATCGCACACAGTTTCTCAAAGGGTCTCTGATCATAGTGTCGCGTTAGCAGCATCCTGCAGTAGTGATTATAACCGTTGGATGAAAATTAGTGGTGCGGGAGTATGGATCGTAGCTTGGGAGGGGAGCAGGCAAGCCTCATCCGCCGACATGCGCCTCACCCCTCTCGGTCCCACCGCCGCTCTGCTTTCATGAGAATGACATGTGGGCCAGCCGCATTTAAGGTCCACATGTCATATACTCATAGGTCGGTGCACTAAGCCACTTAAGCTCGGTCTCGTGGGCCCAGAGAGGGAAATGTAACTCCTGCGCCAGGCCTTGTGGTGCTCTCGCAGTACGAACTCATGCCAAACCCGGAATTTGTTTCTTACTACTACCAATGTGCCGGCCTGTGGGTTGCAATGGATCCAAAGTATCTATTTAGTGGAGTGCACTCTAAACACATTATCTATTTATTTTTCTCTAGCCTTTCCTGGCCATGCAACCAAGCCACATAAGCTTCATGGGTGCCCCCCACATCATATTATTCATACAATGTTGACTGAAAAAAGATAAATCACCCAAAACAAGATCTTCCCAATTTTTGTTCCTACGATGCTGTGCCGTGCACGTACCTAGTTGTATAGTGGTAGTACTAGTTGTAGTACAAACTTCGTACTAGTAGGAGTAGTATTACAGAGTGCTCCTACTCTATCAACGAGCCCCATCTGACACCAAATTTCTTGGCTTCCGTGCTATAGCTAGATCTTCTGCTCCTTGTTTCTGTTTTCCAACACGGCGGGCGGGGTGCGGTTTGCCGATAGTCGGTTTGCTCAACTGTGGTCCCACATGAAAGTGAAAATGCTAGGCAACACACCTTCCCTAGCTATCTCGCATGCTGGACAGGCCATGGAGCACCCCCGATTCCCGGGCGTGTGGGGGTGCGATGCGAACGCGGCAAGCCTTTTTATTTTACTAGCAATGTGCATGTGCGTTGTGACAGAGCCAAAGTAGAATAGTACTTGTTCACAAACTTGAAAGAAAACACTCTTGTTTTGATATACATATATACCACTAAAAATATATTACTTTTCACTCAAAATATATTTCTCAGGATGTTTTGATGAGGTGAGGAAGGGATGTGGTTGCTTTCAAGATAATAAGGGTTTTTTTGCAAATTGGAGCAGAGAAGTTGGCTATTGTTGCAAAAATGCCACAACTTACCTCACAACCGTTAGATGCAGATCTAATGGTCAGAAATGATGGATGGCAGACACACCACCATCACCAACTGAGTCTTTTATAGGAGACTAGTAAGATGACCATGCGTTGCACGGAACATCAAGATGCATTTGTATGAGTAGTTTATCTTGTGGGAGAAAAGGATGGACGAGGGAAGGCCTTATTTGCAAATGTGGAGAGGGGTGTGGCTATCTTTTTGCAAAATTGCCATAGTTTCCTTCCTATCCGTTAGATATAAATCCGATGGCCTATATTGCAGGATGGCAGGCATACCATCATCACCAACTCTGTTTTCTACTCCCTCCGTTCCTAAATATTTGTCTTTTTAGAGATTTCAACAAGTTACTACATACGGAGAAAAATGAGTGAATCTACACTCTAAAATATGTCTATATACACATCTGTATGTCGTAGTCCATTTGAAATCTGAAAAAGACAAATATTTAGGAACGAAGAGAGTATAAGAGTATACATAGAGATATATCTCCAACATCGTCCACTACAAAAATGTGCTGGACGACCTATATTGCAGGATATAAATTGGACGGCCTAAATTGCAGGCTCGCAGGCACACCATCATCACCAACTCTGTTTTTATAAGAGTAAAGATAGAGAAACATGTATAAATTTTAACATTTGGTTCTACTCCTTGGCACGATCGATAGATAGAAATAACCATTGGAAACGCTAGGGCGAGGTTTTTTCCGCCAGATAAGCAGGGTAGTAGCTAGGTTGGCGCATCGTCGGTTTGGTCACTTGCAGTTCAACATGTTGTAGTGTTTCTAGCAAGATGCTCGTGCGTTGCACAAAGGTGATGGAAAAGTTAAGCACAACTTATAAATTGACGGATGGAGTACGAGTTACAGTGACACATATAATTGCCTCCAAATGTGAGCAAAAGGATCATACATGTCTTTACTGACTGGAACGAGAATGCAATAGTGCAATAAGAATTAAGGCCACTATGATGCGATCATAGTGGTGGTTACATGAGGCAAGAAGAAAGATGCATCCGTCAACGTACGACCTCCCCCTCCTCGACTCAGTGCGCCGGGCCAGCGACCGGCGGCTTAGGAGCGGCAGCTTTTGTGGCGAGGTCAAGGTGCTTCTCAACAAAGGTGTCCAATGCTTGTAGCCAGTTGATGAAGGCCAACGTCGCTGTGTCCTCACTGGCCTTGTAGATACTTATGTACACGACTTGCTTGTACACGTGGATGTGTAGGTCGACGAATTCGTGCAGGGCGAGGCGCCTCGCGGCGAGCGCGACCTCCAGGTGGACATTCTTCGTTGCGTCGACGGGCAGTCACAGGGCCACCAGTGCTTGAAAGAGGTTCTCGCCATGGAGGCCGATTAGCATGGCATGCAATGAGGAGCCCAGGCGCTCGAGCTGGAGGAGTACGCCGATGTCGTCCGCGAGCTTCTTGACGACGGTGAACTTGTTGATGGTGGCAACGATCATCTGGTCCAACTGAGAGTCATAGCTGGCGTCGACGATGGCCATGAACCAGCCGGTCGCCAACACCGTCTGGCGACGATCCTCAGTGCCATGCCGCAGGGCGGCGTCGTGGACCATCTGGCACAGCCGCTGGCCGCTCATGCACATCGCCGCCATGGGTCTGGAGTGAGCACTTTTGCGCTTAGTGCAGGTGCTTAGGTGCATACGATGTGGTAGATGCATTGGAATGGAGGGGTGTTGGAAATATGCCCTAGAGGCAATAATATAATATTATTATTATATTTCCTTGTTCATGTTTATTGTCTATCGTTCATGCTATAAATTGTATTAACCGGAAACTGTAATACATGTGTGAATGCATAGACCACAACATGTCCCTAGTGAGCCTCTAGTTGACTAGCTCGTTGATCAATAGATGGTTGTGGTTTCCTGACCATGGACATTGGATGCCATTGATAACGGGATCACATCATTAGGAGAATGATGTGATGGACAAGACCCAATGCTAAGCATAGCACAAGATCGCGTAGTTCATTTGCTAGAGCTTTTCTAATGTCAAGTATCATTTCCTTAGACCATGAGATTGTGCAACTCCCGGATACAGTAGGAATGCTTTGGGTGTATCAAACATCACAACGTAACTGGGTGGCTATAAAGGTGCACTACAGGTATCTCCGAAAGTGTCTGTTGGGTTGGCACGAATCGAGACTGGGATTTGTCACTCCGTATGACGGAGAGGTATCTCTAGGCCCACTTGGTAATGCATCATCATAATGAGCTCAATGTGACTAAGGAGTTAGCCACGGGATCATGCGTTACGGAACGAGTAAAGAGACTTGCCGGTAATGTGATTGAACAGGGTATAGGGATACCGACGATCGAATCTCGGGCAAGTAACATACTGATGGACAAAGGGAATTGTATACGGGATAGATTGAATCCCCGACATCGTTGTTCATCCAATGAGATCATCATGGAACATTTGGGAGCCAATATGGGTATCCAGATCCCGCTATTGGTTATTGGCCGGAGAGGCATCTCGGTCATGTCTGCATGGTTCCCGAATCCGTAGGGTCTACACACTTAAGGATCGGTGACGCTAGAGTTGTAATGGGAATTGTATGTGGTTACCGAAAGTTGTTCAAAGTCTCGGATGAGATCCCGGATGTCACGAGGAGTTCCAGAATGGTTCGTAAATATTTATATATGGGAAGTCCTATTTTGGCCACCGGAAAGTGATCGGGATTTTTCGGTATTGTACCGGGAAGGTTCTAGAAGGTTCCAGAGTGGGGACCACCTGCATGGGGGACCCACATGAACGTGGGTAGTGGGGGCAAGACCCCACACCCCTGGTCAAGGCGCACTAAGATCCTCCTTAGAAGGAATAAGATCATATCCTGAAGGGATAAGATCAAGATCCCTGAAAAGGGGGGATAACAATCGGTGGGGAAGGGAAGGGATGGGATTTCTTTCCTCCCACCTTTGCCAATGCCCCAATGGACTTGTACGGCAAGAAACCAGCCCCCTCCACCCCTATATATAGTGAAGCCGTGCATGGGAGCTGCACCCCTTGCCCCTGGCGCAACCCTCCCCCTCCAACTCCTCCTCCTCCTCCGTTGAGCATAGCGAAGCTCTGCCGGAGAACCACGAGCTCCACCACCACGCCGTCGTGCTGCCGGAGTTCTCCCTCAACTTCTCCTCTCCCCTTGCTGGATCAATAAGGAGGAGACGTCCCCAGGTTGTACGTGTGTTGAACGCGAAGGCACCGTCCGTTCGGCGCTTGGATCGGATCTTTTGCGATTTGAATCGCTGCGAGTACGACTCCATCAACCGCGTTCTTGTAATGCTTCCGCTTAGCGATCTTCAAGGATATGATGATGCACTCCCTCTATCTCATTGCTAGCTTCTCCTAGATTGATCTTGGTGACACGTAGGAAAATTTTGAATTATTACTACATTCCCCAACAATGGTATCAGAGCTAGGTCTATGGGTAGATTCTATGCACGAGTAGAACATAAAGTAGTTGTGGGCGATGATTTGGTCAATTTGCTTACCGTTACTAGTCTTATCTTGATTCGGCGGCATTGTGGGATGAAGCGGCCCGGACCGACCTTACACGTACGCTTACGTGAGACAGGTTCCACCGACTGACATGCACTGGATGGATAAGGTGGCTAGTGGGTATCTATCTCTCCCACTTTAGTCGGATTGGATTCGATGAAGAGGGTCCTTATGAAGGGTAAATAGCAATTCACATATCACTGTTGTGGCTTTTGCGTACACTACAAAAAAAGACACATCCGTGACATTTTAGGCCGAACAATTTTTTTTCTATCATGCTTATGACACTTCTATGACGATAATTGTGACAAAACCCGGTATCATCATAGATGTGGTGGGCTCCTACTTCTATGACAAAAAATCATGACAGAAAATGGGCTTTTCATCCTGGGCGGGCCGGAGACGCAGCTGCATGACATTCTTTGGGCCATCCATGATGGAGAAAACCGTGGTAGAAGCGAGGGCAAGGAAAATATCGGGGGAGTTTCGGTTACGGTGGGTGGTCGGGGGCCGAGCGATGCGCGTTTCTCTCGTACGTACGTGCGTGTGTGCATGGCGTTGCGCTCTAACTGAACCCGAGCAAGGTGTTGGGCTCTAACTGAACCCGAGCGATTGCACTGCAGGCTACGCGTTACTGACCCCGAGCGATCGATCGATCCCTTGCTGTTAACTGAACCCGAGTGATTCCTTCGCTACTGCTAACTGAAGCCGATCGATACTGCCTCTAGATGAACATTGAGCATTGCTGGGCGTTTGGATGAACAGTTCCCGGTGGGGGTTGGATAAACAGGACCCCGTGGTAGTAGAGGCTATTGCCACTGGATGAACAGGACCCCGATCGATCGAGACGGTGGATGAACAGGACCCCGTGGAGGGCTGGATAAACAGGACCCCGTGGAGCGCTGGATGAACAGTAGCTGGTGGAGGGCTGGTTGAACAGTAGCCGGTGGAGGGCTGGATGAACAGTACCCCATGGAGGGGTGGTTGAACAGGACCCCGTGGACAGGGCTGGTTGAACATTAGCCGGTGGAGGCTGGATGAACAGGAGCCCGTGGATGAACAGTCGCAGGTGGAGGCTGGAGGAGGTCGACGGTGGATGAAGAGGAGCTGGTGGAGGCAGTCGATGGTGGATGAACAGTAGCCCGTGGAGGCAGTCGACGGTGGAGATGAACAGTATCCCGTGGAGTCCCGTTTTGTGGTATGCCACACCCCTCCCGATGAACAGGACCCCCGTGTCGACCGTAGCGCTCCAACACACGTTCTTTTGCTCCATTTTGCGGTACGCCACACCCCTCCCGATCAACAGGACCCTGTTTCGGCCGTAGGATGTCCGTTTCCTCTGTTTTGCGGTACGCCAGACCCCTCCCGATGAACAGGATCCCGTTTCCACCGTGGCCGGTCAAACACAAGGCTGTTTCCTCCGTTCTGTGGTACGCCAGGCCTCGTTTCCATCGGCTGTTCCGTCCAAGCCTGTTAGCTCCCGATGAACAGCACGCGTTTCGTTGCCTCCCGATGAACACGACGCATTCCGTTGCCTTCCCATGAACATGGCGATGACGCAGTTTCTCCGTTTTGACCCAGCCACAGCCATGTACACGAGCCCTGGCCGTACGTATGCGCGAGTAGGTGTTCGAGACCCCGCCCGTATGTACGTACGTGGCCGTATTTACTTTCTTGCACCCTGGCCGCTGCACGTACGTGTACATGCTACGTGCGCGCCTCTACATCGACCAGTATGTACGTACACGTTCGCGACCAGAATGACAACGCTACATACGCTTCAACCGGGTGGGTCCCGACTGTCAGGCACTTCCTTGCGTGCGAAGATGTAGCTGGTGGGTCCCAGCAGTCCGGGGGCAGATCATTTTTTTTGGCCGTAATATGGGCGCACTCCTTGCGTGCGAAGATGTAGCTGGTGCGTCCCAGCAGTCAGGGGGAAACGTTCTTTTCGTGAAATACGGTGGCCCGTCCGGTGGGTCCTTGCTGTCAGGTGGAGGAATCATTATTTTGCACGTAATAAGGAGGCACTTCCTTGCTGCGGCCGTGGACCCAGCTGTCAGCCTCTCCACGTACAGTACTCTTCCGATCGAGGTCGTCCGCTGACCATGTTGACCACACCGCGCCGAGAGTAATAGGGCAGTGGACGACGGCGAGGCCTAGGAAGGGGATGTTGTGGAGCCGGGGAAGAAGCGGCAGTGGATGCCCACACTGAGGGGAGTACGTGGGTTGACTGCTTCGGCTACGATGTGAGGCTGCCGTCGCCGGAGAATAACAGGAGGTGCGGGTGATTATAGAGGGATGGCATGGCCAGCGGTGGCAGCACAGCCGGACACGGGAGGCAGGAGCCGGCGGCACGGCCGACGCTTGTTTGGGCGGCTGGAGCAAGAAGACCAGAGGTTGAAGAAGCACTACGACCGTTGGATGGACATCGTACGGTCACTGGAGCTAGAATCGTTCATATTGACTAAGCTGATAAAGCCCTCTGTCCCCGTCCTCTTAGTAGGCCCACAAGTCAGCCTCCCACAATGGTGGGTCCTAGCTAGAAGGGGGTATTCATTTTCTGTGCATAATAAGGAGGCACTTCCTTGTGTGCGAAGATATAGCTGGTGGGTCCGAGTTGACAGTGGGGGGAACGTTTTTTTCAAGAAATATAGAGGCCCTTCCGATGAGTCCCAGCTGTCAGGTGGAGGAATTATTATTTTGCGCGTAATAAGGAGGCATTTCCATGTGTGGACCCCTACTGTCAGCCTCTTCCGATGGCTGTTGTTTGTTGACCATGTTGACCTCGCCGCGCCGAGAGCACAAACGCGGCGGACAAGGGCGAGGCCCAGGAAGGGAACAACCCGGAGCCGGCGAAGCCACCGCAGCAGATGCCCACGCTGAGGGGTGTACGAGCGCTGACTGGTCGGCTGCAGGGTGAGGCTGACATCGCTGAAAAATAACAGGATGTGCGGGTGGGTAGAGGGATGGCCTGGCGGCAGCACAGCCAGCCATGGGAGGAGGGAGCAGGCAGTCCCGCCGGCACTGGTTTGGGTGGCTAGAGCTAGAAGATCAGTGATTGAAGAAGCACGGCGGCCGTTGGATGGACATCCAACAGTCACTCCTCAGTGTTGACTAAGTTGACAAAGCCTTGCGTACATGTCAAAAAATATTAGGACAGCGTCATCATCAACCTAGTAGGCCCAGAAGTTAGCCTCCAAATATGTGGAAAACAACATACAACCCATTAGCAATTATTTTGAATAATTTACAGCCCATTTGCTAATTCTTAAGGATATTTGAAGCCCATATTCTTTTTATTAGCATTACATACCATATATTCTGGGCACTGCTAAAAAATCAATGAAATTTTTCATATTTCGGTGGGATCCGAACTCTTTTAATCACAAAATTTCAAGTCGCGTTAAAAATAATTTTTTTAAAAATTATATCAAAATAAAATTCAAAAAACAATTATTCCCAAAAAAAGAATGAAATTTAAAATCTTAACTAGCAAGATGCCTGTGCATTGCACGGAAGATGAAGATGCATTTGTATGAGTAGTTTATCTTGTGGGAGAAAAGACGATCTTTTAATGTAATGGCCAGTTGGCTTTGGTTTTTATAAGATAGAGAGTAGAGAAATCCAGAAAAATGATATTTTAATGTAATTGCCGGTTGGCTTTGGTTTAAAAATTTACAACCCATTTCTTACAACTTATAGCCCATTTTCTGGCGAAGCCCATTTCTTACTACTTTACATCCCTCCCTCCTCGTCTTGAAATATTTGCTGCCCAGGAGGGCTGAGAAAAGCAAGTAGGCCTCGGTTTTGGTGTTCTCCAAAAAAAAGAACTGGGCTAGCCATTTTCAAAAAGAAAAAAGATATCAACTGGGCTCGTCATGTGCTTAAATAAAAGCGTAAGCGTGGGCTAGACGGGCCACAGCCCCCGCACAACACGCAATTGAGCTTCATCTCTGAAACTAAAAAAACAACAGGGCGAGCTGCTGGGTCCCTGGTGTTCTCCGCTCGTTATGTAATTTTAAAAATCCGCCGCCGCGCCGGCCTATGCACCGCCGGTGTGACATGAGATGTCGATGACTTGTCCTGGTGACATGCCACCGTTGGTGGACTCCGCGTCCCCCTTGCTGAAGTCGACTGCGTCCTCATCCTCGTATTCGGCGCCGCCCTCAAGTTGTAGTACTCGTAGTAGTGGTTGCGCCAGAGCTCGCGTTGGTACTCCACCGCCGATTCCTCGACAGACAGACTCTTTTCTACCTCGACCTCGGCCACGCGCAACTCCTCCTCCCGCCGCTCCTCGATCTTCGCTGCCTCCTGCATCTCTAGCTCCCGCTCGGCGACCTCATGAGGAAGCAGGTGCTCCATGGCCATCGCCGCCTTTACAGACGCGGGGTGCATGCTGGGGTCCGAGGTGGCCTGGAATATCTTGGCATGTGCATCCTCGATCTTGGCATGGATGGCCTCGACCCGGGCCAGGGCGACATTGGCGGCACGGACGGCAGCTCGAGCGCTCTCGGCGTTTGTAGCCGCCGTCGTAGCAGTAGCTGCAGCCATCTCGGCTGCCGCGGCTGCCCTGTCGGCTGCCGCAGACGCCCTCTCAGTGGAAGCGGCGGCACTCTCGGCATAGGCGGTCGCGCTCTTGGCGCAGGCGGCGGCGCTCGGGGGGGGGGGGGCATCGTACATGCCTTTACGAAGCGTTTCCACGGCATTATCTTTGCAAGAAGGGGGTGCGGGAATGGGATTGGGATTCATGGATTCGGGGGTTGCCAGCACTGGAGCAGACGAGCCGATGAAGCTTAAGGAGGGAGACTTAAATAGACCCAGATATTTTCATCGCAAATGGTTCCTAGAAAACAACTGTGTGTGATGTTGTACATATTTTCTATTAGCTGTGAAAGACGAATTTGGAGTAAAGTGGCAACGGATGGTGTTTTAAATGAACGAGAAATTTTGTAGTACTAATACAACTGTCATGTCAAATTTTGGAAAATTTCAGGGGTCATTTGACCTTTTAAGACATTTAAGTGATTTTCTAGCAGTGAGGAATTAGGAGGAAGTATTTTTTTTGCTTGTAATAACGAGGCACCTGCTTGCGTAATGCAATGACCCTGGTGGGTCCCTACTGTCAGCCTCTCCACGTACAGTCATCTCCTGATTCCTCTTGGTTGTTGACCATGTTGACAACGCCAGACGGAGGCGGGCACATCGAGCGAACCAAGGCGGAGAACGACGGCGAGGCCTCGGACGGGAAGGAACAGCAGCCGTGGAAGATGCGGCAGTGTAGTGGCAGGTGGAGGGGAGTACGAGGGCAACAACATGCAACTCAAGCATACAAACGGTACAAAAAGCGCAAGGATTAATTGTTCATCAAATTTTTAGACAATACCTAGATTGAACATGGCAGTAACATCTAACCCAACCACTCTTTTTCGCAGTCACAAACAAATGGATCAGTCTGATCCATAAAATCAACATCTTGTGCATAAAAATTTATTGCACGATGACTACAACTTTTCGTAAATAGAAGCCGAGCATGTTTGGAAGCCCATTTGTCCACCTGAAACTTCTTTTTTTGCTCTTCAACGTGTCCGTCCGTGAGAAATCTCTTGCGGTAAAACTTAAGCCTCAGGGACAATAGTAACCTCGCATTCAATAGGAAGAATGTGACAAAGCTTCTGTTTGCCTGGTTGGATGCATATCCTTCCATCGTTATTGTCCTCAAACGAATGTCATGAGAACTGAGTAAATCCTGGTGCTTATTACGCCACCGATTGGTTATACATTTTTGTCCATGTGCTTGCAGTACCTAAGTAGACATGAAGATTTGAAAACAGTTAAGGTATGAAAAAAGAGTATGTCGAAAGAGCAACAGTTGAACGGTTAATTCTAGTACAATATATACAGTCTTTCAATGTGCATGAAATCATCACCTCCATATATAAATTCTCTAGAGACCGAAAGCATCGCAACAAGCCAATAATTATGTTCAGATCATAACTATAGATTCCGACGTATAAGATCTTGACAGAATCCAACAGCATTGATACGCTATCCATGGATGAACTCTTTATTGAGCATATAACATAATATTAGTACCCAAAGTGTACTCCAAGATGATATAAAACTTATCCGCACAAATGAAAAATGCAGCTTATGATTACAAATGTGTAGATGATAATATACGATACCTGAAAAAGTGAGGAGCTAAACACCAAATTCTTGTGATCAATAAACGGATCACGAATTACACCCAAGGTCTCCAGTTTGGGCGCAGAGATGACAGTTATTTGCGAAGGTTTATAACAATTATTAAGGAGCAACCTGTCAGTGTGGAACGACACCTATGGGATCACAAGAATCCCTACTACGGTTGCCAGGGCGCGGGGTTGCGAGAAGAGCGGGGCTAGTAGACAGCACAAGGATCGTTTACCCAGGTTCGGGCCGCGAGGATGCGTAAAACCCTAGTCCTGCTTTGGTGGGTGTATTTCAGAGAGTTCTTGAGCTCTCGAACTAGCTGTGGTCAGTGCGTGGTTCGAAAGAGCCGAATCCTTCTCCAGTATGCCATGGGCCTCCTTTTATAGTCGGAAGGGGCTGCCACAGTGGCACACAGGAGGTGGAAAGGCGTAGAGTACCCTGAGCTTATCGCTCGTATTACAAGACAAGAAGCATTTAATGCGTAGCTTTGGTGTCCCTTGCTTTATTGGGGACGGGGGCGAGGCCCGTCCCGTCTGTCGCTGCTCCTCCTTGCTTCGACACGCGCCTTGGCCAGCGATGCGTGCGGCGCCATGTAGGCAGGCAGGCAGCTGAGGTGGCGCGGTGGTGGAGCCTTCACGAAGATCTGCATGCCGCCACGCAGGCGCTCGATGAGTTGGCCTGGGAGCTGCATGTTGCCACGCAGGTGCCCGCCCAGCTGGTTGGGCTGGCAGCTGCATGTGAATGGTGGTGGAAGCTTGGTTGGCGTGGGCCTGACGGTGGCCCTACTGGCGTCCTTGGTGAGGGCCTTGCCGGGTGGCCCGGCAAGGGTCTTGCCGTGGCACGCTGTCGTCCCCTGCAAGGGCCTTGCCGATGGTCTGGTGGCCTTCCTCAGCAAGGATCTTGCCGAGGATCATCGTCTTCTAATCCTCATCTGATCTTGAATATGTCTTCACAAAGATCTGCATGCCACCACAGAGGTGCCTTCCCGAGCCCTGGTCCCATGTGGATGATGGCATTGGGGACCGTGGGCTCAAGGGTGGCTCGCTCTGTTGGTGTGGGGCGAGCTGCCCAGGCAAGGGTCTTGCCGGGGCTGCTGAGGCTGCCCTGGCAAGGGTCTTCCCGGGGGAACCTGCTTCGTCCCTCTGCTCTTTGTGGTCTTGGCCTTGGCGTTGTTCTTATTATCTTTGGGCTTCGGTCTTACCTTGGCTCACCTCCCCTGCTCTGCTTGGCGTGACCGTAGGCGCGGCTCCGACTGCCCGTGCACAGGTATAGGGGTACAAAAACGCACCCCTCTTTTTGTACACCGATAGGAGCCCCCGGGCCTGGGCCACACATAAGCGCGACACGTTGTTGGGCCAGGCCCAAAACGGTGTGCGGGCAGGCGGGGCGGTTTTTACCGCGGTAAAACTTTTCGCGCGCGCGCTTCCCACGACCCGCGCACGTGGCACAGCGTGGAGGGGTGTGCGTGACGTGGGCGGCATGCGTGGGGAGGTTTTGACACGCATGCGTCACATCGCGGTAAAGAGGCGGCTCGCGCCTTCCCCGTAAAAAGAGGGAGGCGTGGAGGTGCGGCTCATTTACTGGATGGGGCCGGGCCACGGTCTTCAAGGCGTCCACTCCCCACGATCACGGGGTGGGGAGATGTCGCTTCACCCGTCCCCTCAGTTCTGCACGTCCGCCACGCGTCCTTCATGCACCTGGGGTGGCAAGCGGTGGAGGCAGGAAACCGGGCCATCGCTGGTTGGGGCAGTGGGTCGGTCCTGATTCCCTGCGCCTCCGGTGGCTGGATTGGCCGAGCGGGGGGGCCGAGCCCCGACCCTGCCCCTTTATAAAGAGGGGCAAGGGGGGATGGCGTCCCGCATTCTTCTGTCATCTATCTCCTCTTGCTTCTTCTTCTTCCTTTCACTCGTCATGGAGAAAGGGAACCCAGGTCCCTCGATGGTGGCGGCGAGGGTAGCCGCTCAGTAGCGCGTCCCTCCTCCTCCTGAGCTCGGGGCAGTGGGACCGGCCGCGAGGGATGGGGGAGGGGGCGAGGCCGTGGGCGAGGCCGTGGCAGAGGTCGTAGTGCTCGGGGAAGAGGAGGACGGGGCGGCGTGCCGGCTTCGCCTCTGCCAATGGTGCCTTTCCCGATGGAAGGCCATGTCGGAGACCAGCCCCGCGAGTTCTTCATCAGGCTGCGCTGGCCTCCGCGTTGCCGTCTCCGTCTTCCCGCCCCGTTTGCTCGGGAGATGGAGCGTGACCGCCCCCAATCCCTTAGATTGCACATGAGGGGTTGTGGGAATGGGGGCACGCGGGTCAACGTTGACTTCCCAGCTCCTCGGGTCATGTACCTCCGTCGTGGGTGGAAGACGTTCGCTCGCATCCACAGCCTGACGGCGGGGCTCGTCCTCTACTTCAAATTAATGGAGGACGCCCTGCTCTCCATCAAGGTCTTCAGGGAGTTCGGAACTCGCCTGAAGTGCTGCTTGGAGAGCCCCTCCGACGGAGATTCCGACGATGGAAGCTCTTCCTCGAGCGAAAGTGATGAGAAGGACAGCGGGGCAGATGACGGGGACGAGTCCGACTAGGCGTCGGACGCCCCGCGCCTGTGCTGGTGCGGCAGCAGCAGCATCTACACCTGGCCGGTCCTCCGGCAGAGGTTTGCCGGGGCAGGGCTAGCTCCTTGAACTTCTCGGGGCCATCTCCTTGGGCAGCTGGCGTCGGGAGGCTGCGGAAGAGGAAGAGGGCGGGCGGCAAGGCCGTCAACTCGGACTACGCGGGCACCGACGCCTTCATCGCGTATTGCCGGTCCTGCCGCCTCGTCTTCCAGCTCCTTTCCCAGCACCGTCATCACCGGCCCACCCGTGGGCGGCCACCGAGGTGTTCTCTTGGTGCTTTCTGCTGCTCGTAGCTCGCCTAGGCGCCCCTTTTGCCCTTTCGCCTCCTTGACCTGCCTCCTGAGGAGAGGGACAAGAAAGGGATTACGTGCATCTTATTTTTTTTAGTTTGTAAGCCTGCGGGCCTTTGTTAAATTTAGAACTTGTGATCCCCTTGCTCATGTTTTTCATTTCGTACGAACTGTACCTGTATGGGATGTTTTTAATGAAAAAGAGATGCTTGCCGGGTTTTCCGTTCGTGGGTAAATCCCGCGACAAGGAGCGAATCCTTGTTATTGTTTAAGATAAACGTTTTTCACCCGGCAACAGGCCTTGTCGTCCGCCCACTCCACTCGACCGTTCTCGCGCTCTTGGCGGAGGCAGGGATGAAGTGGGCTTTAGGCTCCTCATTTTATCTCCTTGCCGCCGCGGCTACAACCAAATCCGGACCCAGGGAATAACCCTTAGGTATAGGAAAAAGGGGAGCACGGCAGCCTAGAGATAAAAACGAGGTTCCAGATGCCCCAGTTCCGTTCCGAAATGCATGATAGAGGATGAAAGACTTATCTGGATCTGCAGCCCCCGGAAACCTTGTCTTGCCGCGGTTGGATCCTTGTGCTTGTAGCCCCCGGCAACTCTGGTTTGCCGGGGTCAGGACGTCGGTCTGTTTCCTTCTTTCCATGTAGCTCAGCAGAAGTGCTCATGTGCCCTGCGAACCAAAGGAGGACAGAAGAGGAACAGATAGACGCACACTCGACCTCTAGGCTAGGGGTTAGTCGCCGCTAAGCACTATCAACCCTAACCAAGGAAGAGACTCGACCTAGCATGCATGCTATGACTTAGGGCGCCAACGCTTCATTTATCTATGCTCAGGGTCTGCGCCTGGCTTTGTACAAAGGGTCACATGCCTTGCCGGCAAAGCTTGTACAAAAGGTGGCTTGCCGGGAGGCCCGGCAAGCCGTGCCTTATGGGTAAAACTTGCGAAGATGCTTGATGTTCCAGGAGTTGCTCACTGGGACAGCATCTTCGGTCTCTAGGCGGACTGCGCCGGGCCTGGTGACTCGCATTACCCGATAAGTGCCTTCCCACTTCGGTGTCAACTTGTTGGAATTCTTGGCCGACTGAACGCGCCGAAGAACAAGGTCGCCTTCCTCAAAGCTTCGGGCATGAACCTTGCGGCTATGGTAGCGGCGCAAGGCTTGCTGGTAGCGTGCTGCTCTCACAGCCGCCCGAAGACGATCTTCCTCAAGGAGCGTCGCGTCATCTTTGCGCAACTGCTCTTGCTCAAGCTCATCATAAGAGAGCACTCGAGGTGACCCGTATATGAGTTCTGTGGGGAGAACTGCTTCTGCCCCGTATACCAGGGCAAAAGGTGTCTGGCTGGTGGCTCGATTTGGCGTCGTCCTGATCGACCAAAGAACCGCCGGCAACTCATCAATCCAGCGCCTTCCGCTCTTGTGCAGCTTGTCAAAGGTCTTCATTCTCAGGCCTCACAACACTTCAGCATTTGCCCTCTCTGCTTGGCCGTTGCTCCGTGGGTGTGCCACGGAAGCAAAACAGACCTTGCTGCCGAGGTCTTGAATGTATTGCATGAAGGTGTGGCTTGTGAACTGCGTGCCGTTGTCGGTGATGACTCTGTTTGGCACACCAAAACGGCAGACCAGTCCCTTGAAGAACTTGACGGCTGACTGGGCAGTCACCTTTCTCACTGCTTCCACCTCCGGCCACTTTGTGAACTTGTCGATTGCAACGTACAAGTACTCAAAGCCCCCGACAGCGCGGGGGAAAGGGCCCAGTATATCGAGCCCCCAGACCGAGAATGGCCAGGAGAGAGGGATTGTTTGAAGGGCTTGAGCTGGTTGATGAAGCTTCTTTGAATGGAACTGGCACGCTTCACACTTGGTTACTAGTGCCGTCGCATCCTGGAGGGCGGTGGGACAGAAGAAACCTTGCCGGAACGCCTTCCCGGCAAGGGCCCTCGATCCTATGTGGGAGCCACATATGCCTCCGTGTATCTCTGCCAACAGCTCCAGCCCTTCCTCCCAGGGGATGCACTTCAATTTCACACCGTTTGGCCTTCTCCTGTACAGGACGTCATCGATGAACTGGTACAGGGCGGACTGACGGGCTACTTTTTCCGCTTCTTCCTGCTCCTCAGGAAGCTCCCCTGTTTGGAGGAATTGGACAGTATGCTGCGCCCATGCCGGAGCCTGGGGCTCGACGGCAAGGACCAAAGGCATTTCTTTTGCCATGGGAGCGGCTGTCTCTACGGCCAGGGCTTGACGCCCTGCCGGAGCCAGTTGCTCTTGGGCAGGCTCAGTGTCCACGGCAGCACCCTTGCCGGCAGCCCCAGGGGGCTCGGTAGGAAAGTGCCGGGACCTAACTTCCTCCGCTTGCTCTGCCCCGTTGATGGCTCGACGGATGGTTGAGTTAACCAGAGCAAAAAGGTACCTGGTTCCACAGGTAGCTTGAATGCAGCACGCTTTGACAGGTAATCGGCGATGTCGTTTTCCACTCGGGGGATGTGCTCCGCTTGGATACCGTCAAAGCGTTCCTCCAGCTTCCTCACCTCATCTACGTAAGCTTCCATCAGTGGGCTCTGATAATCCTTGTTGACCTATCTGACAACGAGCTGCGATTCACCCCTGACGATGAGCTTCTTAACCACGAGGTCTGCCGCGATCCTGAGACCGGCAAGCAATCCCTCGTACTCAGCAGTGTTGTTGGTGGACATCTCCCTGGGGAAGTGCATCTGGATCACGTACTTGAGGTGCTCTCCGGTGGGTGCGACGAGCAGCACACCGGCACCGGCGCCTTGCAGCGAGAAAGCCCCATCAAAGTACATGATCCAGTCGCGGTCTGCTTCCTTGCCGGGGAGAGTGGTCTCCTGGATTTCTTCGTCAGGCGTCGAGGTCCATTCTGCAATGAACTCCGCCAAGACTCTGCTCTGAATTGTCGAGGTACTTTCAAACTTCAAACCGAAACTTGATATCTCCAAGGCCCATTCCACAATCCTTCCGGTTGCATCTAGGTTATGCAGTATCCGTTGCAACGGGAGGCGGGTGACGACAGTGATCTCGTGGGCTTGGAAGTAATGACGCAGCTTCCTCGAGGCCATAAGGAGGCCGAAGAGCAACTTTTGCACACCGGAATACCTCGACCTAGCCCCCTGCAAGAGGGAGCTGACAAAGTAAACCGGGTGCTACATCATCTTCTTCTTCTGCACCACCTCACTCGACTGCGCGGGCACTGCCTTGGTGGCATCAGACTCTGCCGGGGGCCGGGCCTTGCCGGCACCAAGCCCTGCGAGGGGAATCTTTGGCTTGCCATCCGCTGGTTCTGCCGCCGTCGCTGCCTCCTCGTCGACCTTCCTCTGTGCCACCAGTGGCGCTGACCACCTGATTCGTTGCCGCCAGATATAGCAGCAACGGCTCTTGTGGTTTAGGCGCAACTAGTATTGGCGTGGAGGAAAGGTATTTCTTCAGATCCTGCAATGCTGCCTCGGCTTCTGGGGTCCACTCCATTGGGCCTGCCTTCTTCAAGATTTGAAGAAAGGAAGGGCGCGCTCGGCGGACTTGGAGATGAATCGGCTCATGGCGGCAACGCAGCCGGTGAGCCGACGCACATCTTTGATCCGCTTGGGCGCCTCAATCTGCTCAATAGCCTTGATTTTGTCTGGGTTTGCCTCGATCCCGCGCTGTGACACAAAGAACCCGAGAAGCTTGCCGGACGGGACGCCGAAGACACACTTCTCAGGGTTCAGCTTGAGGTTGATCTTGCGCAGGTTGGCAAATGTCTCTTCCAGATCTTGCACAAGAGTTGGCCCGTCCTTGGTTTTGACCACTATGTCATCCATGTATGCCTCCATATTTCTATGGAGCTGAGGTTCAAAACCAATTTGGACTGCTCTTGCGAACGTTGAGCCAGCACTCTTCAACCCGAAAGGCATCCGTAAAAAGCAATACGTACCACATGGGGTGATGAATGTTGTCTTCTCTTCATCCTCTCTTGTCATGAAGATCTGGTGGTAGCCTGAGTAGGCGTCGAGGAATGATAACAGATCACACCCGGCTGTGGAGTCAACAATCTGGTCGATGCGCGGCAACGGGAAGGGGTCCTTAGGACAAGCCTTATTGATATCTGTGTAATCAATACACAGCCTCCACTTCCCATTCGCCTTGCGCACCACTACCGGATTGGCCAACCACGTCGGGTGGAGCACTCCTCTCACCAAACCTGCCGCTTCCAACTTCCTGATCTCCTCTGTGATGAACTCCTGCCTCTCAGAGCCTGCTTTCTGACCTTCTGCTTGACGGGCCGCGCGTGGGGGCAGACAGCTAGGTGGTGCTCAATCACCTCCCTGGGAACACCGGGGATGTCGGATGCTTGCCATGCAAACACGTCGACATTCGCCCGCAGGAAGGTGACGAGCGCGCCTTCCTATTTGCTGTCGAGGGTGGAGCCTATGGTGAAGGCCCCTCCCGTGCCATCCTCCCTGACGGGCACCTTCTTGGTCTGCGGCGGCTCGGCTCTGGATCTCTTGCTCTTGTCGGTAGAGCTCTCTGGCACGTCCTCGACGGTAGCACAACACTCCGAGGAGGTGCGCTTGCCGGAGTGGGTGCGAGAGGTCTTGCCGGGCTTCTTCTTCCCTCCCGGGCCTTCAGCAGTAGGAGCAGGTGCCTTGACAGCAGCTGCTGCAACTGCTTCCCGGTAGAGTTGGTCGGCGCAGATCAGCGCGTCCTTCTTGTCGGAGGGGACGGAGATGATGGTCAACGACCCGGGCATCTTTAGCATGTTGTAGGCGTAGTGTGACGCCGCCATGAACTTGGCTAGTGCCGGGCGGCCGAGGATCCCGTTGTAGGGCAAGGGGATCTCGGCCACGTCGAAGACGATCCTCTCCGTCCTGTAGTTCAACTCTCCTCCAAATGTCACGGGTAGTGTGACCTTCCCCTTCGGCTGGCTCCTCCCCGGACTGACCCCCTCAAACGTGCCCATTTCCTTGAGGTCTCCATCAGGGATTTGCAACTTTTCGATCACGACAGGCGAGATCAGGTTCAGGCCGGCCCCGCCGTCAACCAACATCTTGTTCAGCCTGAGGTTGCGTATCGTTGGTGAGACCAACAATGGCAAACACCCGACCGCGGCAGTGCCGTCAGGGTGGTCCTTGGCGTTAAAGATGAGGGGCGTGCTGGACCACTTCAGCGGCTTTTGAGCGTCGAACGACGGCTCTGCTGCTGTAATCTCACGCGCCCACTGCTTGAACTGGCGGTGAGAGGTATGCAGCGAGGCGCCACCATCGATGCACATGGCCTCCGTAGCATTCTGGAACCCTTGCTCACTAGACTCGTCATCCTCGTCGTGATCATCGTCTTCTTGCTTCTTGTCGCGGCCCCGGGCGGGCCTCTCTTGCTGGTTGTCCTTGCCAGGGCGGCCTCCTTGGCTGCCACGCTTCTTGCCGGATCCCTCAGCACCGTCCTGGTCCTTCTCCTTGTCTCGTTTCTCGTATACAGCCTTTTGCTTCTCAGCAAGCAGCTCGACTTGTCGGCAGTTCTGGAGGTCGTGGCCCTTGGTGCGGTGGATCTTGCAGTATTGCTTGCCGGAGCTTCCTGGCTTGTCGGTAGCCGCCAAGGCCCGGCAGGCGGCGCACCCGGCAATCTCCTTGCCGGGTGCATCTGCCTTGACCTTCTTGCTGACACCGGTATCGTCGGATCCCTCAACGGCAAGCACGGCCTTGACTTTGCGTTTCCTGTTGCGATGCCGGCCCTTCTTCGTCGGGGTGGCGGCGTCTTCATCGGTAGAGTCGGTTTCCACGCCAGCGTCTTCGCCGGGGTACTTCCTTCCTTCTTCAGCTCGGGCGCACTTATCGGCTAGAACGTAGAGCTCGGCCACATCCTTAACTTTGGTCATCGCCAGCTCCTCGCGCATCTTGCGATTGCGCACGTTCTGATGGAACGTGCTAATCACAGCGGCGGGATGAACGTCAGGGATGTTGTACTGCACCTGGCTGAATCTCTGGATGTACTTGCGCAGGGTCTCCCCTTCCTTCTGGGGAATGATATGCAGATCACTGGCCTAGCCATGAGCTTGGTGGCCTCCTGTGAAGGCCCCAACGAACTCATGGCACAGATCCGACCAAGAAGAAATGGAATCCACCGGCAAGTGCATCAACCAAGACATCACATTGGGCTTGAGCGCCAGCGGGAAATAGTTGGCAAGCACCTTGTCGTCGCGAGCCCCAGCAGCCTGCATCGTGATGGTGTAGATGCTGAGGAACTCGGACGGATGGGTCTTGCCAGTGTACTTCTCGCCGATGTCGGGCTTGAACGTGCGGTGGGACGGCCATTGGAACTGCCGCAGCTCGCGGGTAAAGGCCGGGCAGCCCACCTCGTAAGGTAGGCCGCCTGAGCCCCCGGTGCCGGGTGGTCCATAGCGGGTCCCGCCCGCTTGTCCGACTGGCAGCGTGTCTCGCGCCGGCGCTCGACGGTGGTTCGAGCGTCTTCGTGAGCTCGCTCCCGAAGGACCTGGCACTGGTCACGGAGGGTCCGTTGGTCGGACGACGCTATGGAGATGTTATCACAAGCGTCATCGCGACGGGCCGACGCCCTCGGCGGCTGGTGAGGAGGAGGAGAGTGCACCGTGGCCGCAGCTCCCCCGGTCCTCCCAGCGCCAGCATGTGGTGGCTCGGTGGAGCGCCAACCCGAGGGCCCTGCGGGTCGCGGATCGTCTTTGTTTGTGACGGCGACGAGGCTCCGGATGTTGGCCCTCCACTCGTCGAGCTTCTCCACAGCAGGAGGGAAGTTCAGGAGCAGTTGCGCGCGCGCCAAAGCTTCCGCTGGCGTGGGCGGCGGCGACAGCTGCATGGATCGCGGCACGCTTCAAATTCTAACTACGTTAGAAGGAGCTCCGTTACGACCCAGCGGATGTGCGCCATTTTCGCCAGCGCTTCGGCGGGCGTGCTGAACTCCTTCATCTTGCGGATGACGCACAGGGCTCTTCCCATGGCGGTGCCCAGGAACGTGGTGACGCTGCTCGGCGCGCAGACCATGGGAAGATCGTGCGGTGGTGGTCGGTGTCTGTGTCTTGGAGGTCGCTGCGCCGCCCGGAGGTGGCACAACGACACTTCTGGAGGGCCCCGCGCCGCCTGCGGGGGGCCCTGCTCCGTCTTTGGATCTGGCGACGAGCGACCGGTCGTCTGGTGCGCGAACGACGCCGCTCGCCAGGCTCTGACTTCCTGGGCGGTGCTGGTGCTCGCGGACCGCGGCCCGGGTCCTGTTCGCGACCGGTCCACTGCTAGTCCGCACCGGCACGGGCCGTTCGGCTCCCACCGAGCCGATCGCCGTGGCTGTCTTCCTCTTAGGAGCCATGGCAACGAAGAACTGCTAGGCTAACTTACTAGACCAGATTCTCACAATTGCACCCCCTACCTGGCGCACCAAAGATGTAGGTGTGGAACGACACCTATGGGATCACAAGAATCCCTATTACGGTTGCCGGGGCGCAGGGTTGCGAGAAGAGTAGGGCTAGTAGACAGCACAAGGATCGTTTACCCAGGTTCGGGCTGCGAGGATGCGTAAAACCCTAGTCCTGCTTTGGTGGGTGTATTTCAGAGAGTTCTTGAGCTCTCGAACTAGTTGTGGTCAGTGCGTGGTTCGAAAGAGCCAAATCCTTCTCCAGTATGCCATGGGCCTCCTTTTATAGTCGGAAGGGGCTGCCATAGTGGCACACAGGAGGTGGAAAGGCGTACAGTACCCTGAGCTTATTGCTCGTATTACAGGACAAGACACATTTAATGCGTAGCTTAGGTGTCCCCTTGCTTTATTGGGGACGGGGGCGAGGCCCGTCCCGTCTGTCGCCGCTCCTCCTTGCTTCGACACGCGCCTTGGCCAGCGATGCGTGTGGCGCCATGTAGGCAGGCAGGCAGCTGAGGTGGCGCGGTGGTGGAGCCTTCACGAAGATCTGCATGCCGCCATGCAGGCTCTCGTTGAGTTGGCCTGGGGGCTGCATGTTGCCACGCAGGTGCCCGCCCAGCTGGTTGGGCTGGTAGCTGCATGTGAACGGTGGTGGAAGCTTGGTTGGCGTGGGCCTGGCGGTGGCCCTGCTGGCGTCCTTGGTGAGGGCCTTGCCGGGTGGCCCCACAAGGGTCTTGCCGTGTGGCCCGGCAAGGGTCTTGCCATGGCACGCTGTCGTCCCCGGCAAGGGCCTTGCCGGGGTCTGGTGGCCTTCCTCGGCAAGGATCTTGCCGTGGATCGTTGTCTTCTAATCTTCATTTGACCTTGAATATGTCTTCACAAAGATCTGCATGCCACCACAGTGGTGCCTTCCCGAGCCCTGGCCCCACGTGGATAATGGCGTTGGGGACCGTGGGCTCAAGGGTGGCTCGCTTTGTTGGTGTGGGGCGAGCTGCCCCGGCAAGGGTCTTGCCGGGGCTGCTGAGGCTGCCCCGGCAACGGTCTAGCCAGGGGAACCTGCTTCGTCCCTCTGCTGTTTGTGGTCTTGGCCTTGGTGTTGTTCTTATTATCTTGGGCTAAGGTTGTCAGAGTAAATGGGCATGGGTAGCCTAATCGACTACCCCTGGTTCTTCAGAAAAATTATCAGGCTTTTGGGCCTCCCAACGCTCCAAGCATTGGACCCCCTTCCCTGGCCGGCTACCTCTGAAGCCGACTCACGGAAGGCGGCCCAGCCTCAAGCGACCTCCCACCCCAAGACAGCCGTGGGGTGGCCGACTCCAAGAAGCCGGCCTCAAAGAGCGCCGACTCCAAGAAGCCGGCCGAGACCACAACCACCCAAGCTACTCCCTCATAACGGTGACAAGACGGGGTGTGGCCACAGTGCGGCCCACTACCCCCGAAGCCCGAGGCGGGCATGGCTACAGGAGGCCGTACGGGACAGCCGCTTCCCGTGCGGCTCGACACTGTAGCCATGCTGGCCTCAACGTCATCCACGACAGACTCCCGTACGGCCCACGGGCGGTGGGCCCCTTTAGCCAGAGAGAGGCGTGAAGGCGGCCCGGCCTTTCCCAGTCGGCCAAGGGCGTAGCCGGCCCCCAGAAGTCGGCTACTCCCTTCCTCAAAGCAGGAGCCCCATTAAGGAGACAAGACGAGGTAAGGCTACAGTGAGAGCCCCCGAGGCGGCCCACTGTAGCCACGCTTACCTCGACAAAGCCCTTGTCATCAGAGGCGAGGCTACAGTAAGCAGCCGCCGACAAGACCCTAGGCAGTGGGGCCGGCCTGTTGACCAAGAAGCCGGCAGCCAGCGGGACCCACCAGTCGGCGGGACCCAACAGCCGGCGGAGAAGCCGGTGAGCGTAGACACTGACGGCTGGGACCAGTACCCAGCCGGATTACCATTGTACCCCCCGGGGGGTAGGCCTATATAAACCCCCCTGAGCACCCATGCAAAGGGTTGGCTTCTAAGCATAGCACACACACCATAGATAGAGAGAAGAGAGATCTAGGCTTGTTCTTCTTCTTCCTTGAACCTAACAGCTCTAGGAGCGATTGTAGCTACTTTCACCGATCTAGTGATCATGCGGAGACCCCGCAGAGCAGGACTAGGGGTGTTATCTCCTCGGAGAGCCCCGAACCTGGGTAAGATCCGCCGGCATGCATGTCTTCGCCTCATCCCGTTTCCAGGCACCGGCGACGTTTTATTGGCACCCACAATGATAAGCCACCCGTTGGCATATGTCGCACCAACCACCCGACAAAGGTCTTACCTTGGCTCACCTCCCCTGCTCTGCTTGGCGTGACCGTAGGCGCGGCTCCGACTGCCCGTGCACAGGTATAGGGGTACAAAAACGCACCCCTCTTTTGGTACACCGACACAACCTTTCAAGTTTAGGGGCATCTTTGATGATGAGCTGCTGTCCTTCAAAACAAATTCCAATGCTTTTAAGGTGAGGCGACTTTATTTGGAGACAACTGATAGGGATTTCTATTCCCAAAACAATCAGCAAGCGCTCCAGGGCAGGGCAACTGGAGTGGATGATGTTGTGCAGTGAGGCCTCCGATAGATAAACCACCACAAGCGAAAGTTTTTTTAGCAGTGGGAGTCGAAGCATTTGTACCAGATCGTCTGGTAGATGGCACCGGGCGAAGGTGGCGGTGTGGAGAGAGGAGGAAAACCGCGAGATGGACAACGGTGGTGTGGGCACGAATTCTTGGTATGTTCGTGGTATGAAACTTTCGTGGTAATGGTAGAACTCAAACTGCTGGAGTTTTCCGAATTCAAGGGCTGTTAGCCAAGCGTCCACCGTGCTGGGTATGGATAGCAGGTAGCATGTCAGGATGCAGAGGAGTTGAACGGGGCCCTGCTGGTGAGAGGAGACGATGGCTCTGAGGAGATCAAATTCAGGAAGGACAGATATCTGACGACAGTCGAGATTGAGGACCGCAGTGCACCATAGAGGGCGCCACGGAGTTGACAGGACTTGTGTGCGGCAGCAATCCTTGGTGGGGAGAAGCGGGATCATCTCCTCAAGGATGACGTCCGGGAGATCGCTGATGCGGTCCACCGGAGATTCTACCGGTTCCTCAGATCCGTGTGGGGGGGGGGGCTCACCGCTTCTCCCCGCAATGCCGGGTGCGGGATCTACAACCGGCGTCGCCGCTGGCGGGAGCCTCATCTTCTTGGCGCTGGGGCCAGCCGACTCCATTTTCCTTGTGGGTGTCGCGCCGAGCTCACGGGTTTGAGTAGAGTAGCCAGAGACGAGCCTAGTGGCAGTGCGACTGGGGAAGAAGGAGGGCTGGGGTTTTCTGTAGGAGTGGAAGAAGAGGAGCAGGCGTTTTCTGTACGAGTGGAGAAGAAGGTGAGCGGGTTTTTTTGGAAGAGTGAGGAAGATGGGGAGCGGGGTGAATTGGGGCGAGACAGAAGCATAAGTGGAAGCGAGGAGGAAGGAGGGTTTTCCTGGGATCGCCCCCTCTTCAAGAAATAAGGGCTTCTCCTCGCAAAAAACAAAAACAAATGGCCTTTAAGATGGATAGGCTTTTGTATCGGCCCAGTCGGCTGCTCGTGTTTCGTACTGGAGGGCCTTGTGCTAGAGGCAGCCCGAGACAGTCTGCAGCTTATTGCCCATTCGAAAGAAAAAAAGGGACGCCTCCAGCTTATGGATACTCATCGGTAACCTTTTTCAACTTGGCATCCACCAAATTAGAGGATGCGATACTGGATGCAGACACTCACACTGGTCGCGTAGCGCGGCAAAGTGAGGTGTCAAATAACAGGCCTACAATATACTTACTAGATTGTGAAGGTTCACAGGCTAGTCAACATTTACATTAAACTAAGCTTCAAAAGATATGGTATGCATACTAACATTCAGAAGAACAAAAGTTCAGCATGTTTATGCATCTCAATGGTTCACCATACTATAACCAATACAAAGTTGTGAGAAGGTGTGCAAATAAAGAAAATCGGTCGATGCTTCTCTGAGCAAAGGGCCTCCCTGCGCACGCATTAATTTCCTGGGCATGCTTGTTTCTTCTCAATGTTGCGAGCACTTGGAGCATGTTGGCAACTCCACAACTAGCTAGCTGCCTCATCTTGCAATTGATGCTGACACATTTTCAGAAAACACATGAGGCAATAGAGATGACTCAACATGAGTCCATATTGTGTAGTTCCCCTGAAATCATCTTCATTGTCCTGAATCTGAAAAGATAGTAAACAAAAGCTATACTTAAACGGTGTTGCAAAATAGTAGCACATATCAATAGCTCGGCATGACAAAACATGATCATCTGGACGAAGGGGATACTGACCTGCCTGAGGAAGATTATATATAATTTCATAAGTCCTTGGTTGATTTCCACCTTCGGCTGCACTGCTTGTTTGCTAATCCACAGATGACAGGATCGTTCCGCACTGCAATCAGTAAGTCAACGTACGAATAAGCTTATTTCATCTTGCGGTGGTGATTGTACCTAGTTATGAATGTAGGAATACCTGGAGCACCATGAGGTTAGCTGACAGCAGGTAGATGCAACATATAAGTTTTGTGCGGTGCTACCAAAATTGAGGTTGGTATCCCTTCCCGTTATGAGAATTCTTCTTGAAGTTGGTAGAATGTGACGGCTTGTTCTTTGCATCAAACTTGCCTTTCCCTTGAGATTTGTTCTTGTTTTTTTGGGGCTGGTTGGGCTAGATGTTCTTCTCCTGTACCATGTGGGCACTAGAAGCTCCCTCAGCGACGCAAGCACGTGTGTCTTTTGCTCTCGCCTTCTCTTAAAAATGAAGAGCGCTAATGAGATCCGAAACGGAAAACTCATGTCTCTTGTTTTTCAGAGAAGTAGCAAAATCATTCCACGAAGGTGGAAGCTTGGCAATGATGGTCCCAGCAAAAAAATTGTCTGGCAACACACACTTGAAGTACTCAAGTTCCTTAGCGAGTGACTGTATCTCATGAGTCTGTTGAACAACAGAGCACTCATCAGTCATCTTGTAGTCACAGAATTGCTCCATGACGTACAACTCGTTGCCAGCGCCCGAGGCCCCAAATGTGGCCTCGAGCACAGCCCACATGTCTTTGCTGCTGTCAAACGACATATATGAATCCACAATGGAATCGTCAAGGACACTCAGCAGGGCAGCTTTGAAGAGGGTATCCATGTTCTCAAAAGCTTCCCACTGTGTAGGATTAAGATCACCCTCAGGCTTACCCTTAGTGGCATCATAGCAGTACATGATCTGAAACCAATATACTGCTCTTGTGCGCCACCTTTTATATTGCACCTCCTTAAAAGCAGGTGGCTTCAAAAGCGCAACAAAACCACTCGGAGTAAATTGCCTATAATTAGGTTTTTGGATTGGATTGTTGAATATATGAGCAATTTACTATGAGATGTAATCCGAATCAAAAGTAAATAGATCATGACGACAATTGCAAAGAAGGATACTATACAGCGGGAGTAGAACCGCTATGGTTGATGTTGTCACTCATGTCGTTGATGAAGAGGTTACCGACGTCGGGGAAGAAGGTTGTCGTTGAGGAAGTCGTCGCTGGCAGCAGTCACAGGAGTGTGCTCCCCAAAAACTTGATCGCCCCTCTCCCGTACAGGATCACAAAAGGCGGGGTTCGGAGGACTGTTGTCCCTTCTCGCGGTGCACGCCGGAAGGAGGGATGGAGAAGAATTTCGTGGCGGCGCTAAGATCTGGAATGGTGCGAAACCATATGATACATCGGCGGCTAGGGTAGAGCCTGTCAGGTCGGTCGTGCGAGTAAGACCAAGTGCTATAATAGTAGGCCTTTGGCCCAAGCCCCACGTCCAAGTCAATTATAGCCCCACTATCCAAAAGAATCAGAAACGGCTGAGTAATTAAGGTGTCCATTAATTATTAATTAATGACTTAATAAATTTTCCAACTCACACCACACTTAGAGCATGGTTAATAGTATAGCCAACATACGGCTATATGAAGTTGACACATCATCTAGAACCAACCTAATATGTAGCCTGCTTACAATAGTTAGTCCCTTTAGTATAATACTATATCATTAATAATGGACCCACCTTTTGTCTCACAAAGTATGTGTAGTCTGAAATGCCGGGCGTGCAGCGGGCGGTGCCCTCAGTCGGCGTGCCGCTTCAACGGCGGAAGCAGTGAGAGGTCTTGTCGCCCTGACTTGCCATCAATGTGGAGCGGCGGGCGGGAAGGTTCCGATTTTTGATTCAGTTGTTGTGCTACTACCGTCCAATATTCGCGTGTGGTTGTTTCTAGAATAAAAAAAGGAGGTACTCCTACTTATGTTACTCCCACTATGGCTAGCCTTGCGCTTGGCTCTTCGCCCCTTCCGGAAGTCGAACAATAATGGTGGTACTACAGTAGTACTTCTGGCAATCTGACACCAAATGAACTGCTGCACGTCCACCGCTTGTAAGCAAAAGTTTCTCCTCGTGCTGCGAGCCACCGCGCATGCGTTGGCGAGGGAGAAGGCGTAGTAAGCAAGCTTCTCGTCTTCTGCGAGTTGAAGGGACACATCAAAGTTATTTAGTATGTAGTACTCTTTCCAGAAAAGGCCTGACCATGTCATGGCTACAATCCCGTGCTCCGTCGTTGAGTACGTGCACTATTCATGTGCCATCGAGGAGAAAAAATATTGCGTAGTCGGAGTAGGTGCCATCGAAGTGCACGACTCACTTATGCACTGCTTATCTGATTATCTCCATTTTCTTGCATGACACGTGCACCTTGATGCTAGATGTCTCGTGTGTTGCAAAAGGATGAACAAAGCTCACGTAAAAAAAAGAGTGGAAGAACATAGATTCCCGACGACCGAGAAGGAGCAAGGAACCCACTGAAAAAATAGCGTGCTATAGCGCCGCTAATAGCACGCTATAGCATATGCAGAATTGTCTCGCTAAATAAATGAATGTACAATGCCTCGCTAATAGCACGCTATAGCGCGCTATAGCATGCTAATAGCATATTTTCAGGGGCCACGCTATTTTCTATAGCGTGCTATTTTTTTCATTGAAGGAAACTCGCGGTGGAGCGTCTGCAAGGAACCTTGCGCGTTTTCCCCTGTTTTTTGCCGCCTGCCCACCTATAAACAAATAAAAGAACATGAACTCTTCGCTAACCACTAGAGACGATACATCAGGATGCTAAGTTGAAGATATTTTTATTAGTTTATACTCCCTCTGTCTCGGTTATTAGGGCGTGCGCGTAATTCTAGGTCATCAATTTGACTAACTAAATATGAGTTATATGTCACCAAAAGTATATCATTAGATTCTTAAGTGGATGTAGCTTCTAAACATATATTTTTCATCCAATATGATACATATTTAGCTAGTTAAATTGTCAACCAAGAATGACGCGCATGTCTTATAAATCGAGACGGAGGAAGTATTGATAACCATGCAAGAAGCCATGCATGTACAGGACGCATGCAGCGATGCATGTACACACGCCGACGCACTAACTCATGCCGATCCAACTCATGCACAAACGTGCACAGCATGGAGCACACAACGCACGTACACAACACATGCATGCACACACACTCGGCCGCAGAATGCACGTGAATAACACATTCATGCGCACACACGCGGCTGCATGGAGGCATGCGCCATCTGCGGCGACGTCCGGTTCATCGTGCTATGGCAAAGCTCGCACACAACAACACCTACGCATCTCTTGCAGCACCTCTTTGCCGTCGTTGCTGAACGACTAGCCGGAGACGAAGACGACCGCAGCCTTGGCCTTAGAGCTAGCACCGATGGAAAAGCACGCACGCTGCACGCACACGAGCACGTACGGAATGCCCACGATGTGATGCGTTCCCAGTCGCCTCTATTCCTTCTGCACATGTTGTCTACGAAGGCGGCTGCATGCCTACTGATGATGTGGGTGAGATCTTCTAGGACTCAGATGATGACGGGGGAAATTATGGGGGGGTGTGAGGGAGTATTGGATTAGGGGGTCCTCTGGCGTCCGCACTATAGTACGTGGGCTAGACTGATGGGCTGTAAAGATACAAGACCGAAGACTATCTCCCGTGTCCGGATGAAACTCTCCTTGGCGTGGAAGGCAAGCTTGGTGTCCAAATATGAAGATTCCTTTCTCTGTAACCGACTTTGTACAGCCCTAGTCCCCTCCGGTGCCTATATAGACCGGAGGGCTTAGTCCGTAGAGGCGAAGAATCATACTCATAGTCATACAGGCTAGACTCTTAGGATTTTAGCCATTACGATCTCGAGTTAGATCAATCTTGTAATACTCATATTCATCAAGATCAATCAAGCAGGAAGTAGGGTATTACCTCCATAGAGAGGGCCCGAACCTGGGTAAACATCCTGTCCCCCGTCTCCTGTTACCATCGACCTTAGACGCATAGTTCGGGACCCCCTACCCGAGATCCGCCGGTTTTAACACCGACATTGGTGCTTTCATTGAGAGTTCCGCTGTGTCGTCGTCAAGAGGTTCAATGGCCCTGTCAATCATCTACAACAACGCTGTTCAGGGAGAATCCTTCCTCCCCGGACAGATCTTCGTATTCGACGGCTTCGCACTGCGGGCCAACTCGCTTGGCCATCTAGAGCAGATCGATAGCTACGCCCCTAGCCATCAGGTCAGATTCGGAAGCTTGTACTATGTCGCGGACATCCGCGGAGACCTGATCTTTGATGGATTCGAGACCGCGGCAGTAGTCGCTCCCTGTCACCACGATGACCACGACTTAAATCTGTCATCGAACCATACCCAGGAGATAGCGCCTACAACTGCTCCGGCTCTAGATCTGGAGCAGATCACGCCATACGAGGATGGGAGGCTCAACCCCACCACGGAGGCCACAGACTCAGCGGCGTTGGAGCCCCACACAGACCCAACCTCAATTGAGATATGTGTTACCGGAACCTCAGACACGTTTCAGGCTACAGGTTCCAAAGCATGTGCGTCCACGCACGACGAGCTTGATCGGGCGTCGATCGTCGAATTCAGCTCCGCGGACATCTTCCTGCACTCGCCTTTAGGCGACGTGCTAAACTCATTAAAAACACTCTCCTTAGCGGGGGGCTCACAGCCGAATTATATCTTGTTCAAACTGGAGGCTGATGACGAAGAATTTCGCTTACCACCCGCCGCCCACTTAATAGCCACTATCGAAGACTTAACCGAGAGGCTCGATTACGGCTCCGAAGACATCGACGGTATGGACGACGATGCTAGAGAGGAGCAGGCCGAAAACCCGTTGTTCACCGGACGATGGACAACCACCTCCTCATACAACGTATACATGGTGGATGCACCAAAAGAGAATAGCGGCGATGACAAGGAAGATCCAGTTGAGGATAAGCCTCCTGAGATACAACCAAACTGCCGGCATCAGCGTCGCCACTCTAAATCACGACGCAGCAAAGACAGCAACACCGACACATGAGAAGATAACACTTCGGACGGTGCCGAAGACAATGAAGACCCCGTTGAAGCAACTTCCGAATAAGATGAACGGGAAGATGGGCAAGTTAGCCCTGATGAACAGGCCACACACACGAAGACTTGGAGGACAGAATTATCTTCCGCTCTCCGAGGATGAGGCAAGCCTCGGCACCGAGGAGTTTATTGTGCCTGAGGAACCTCTCGAGCAGGAGCGCTTTAAGCGCCAGCTAATAGCCACTTCAAGGAGCCTGAAAAAGAAACAACATCTTCAAGATGATCAAGATCTGCTCAATGATAGATGGACTGATGTCCTGGCAGTCGAGGAATACAGCCTAAAGCACCCAGCCAAAAGTTACCCAAAGCGCAAATTGCTACCTCAGTTCGATGATGAGGCGTTGGAGCCCATACCATCATCGCGTAATGCGGGTGACCAACCACCACGTGGTCGGGATAAAGCGGCGACTCTAGCCGAACACTAGCCTGCCCCACCTCACCGTAAAGGCAGAAACAAAACAGCTCGGGGACATCCATATGACCTGCGGCAGGACTTGGACAGTAGAGCAGGTCAGAACAGATCGATCTATGGATCACGGGGACGTGCCCCGACACGCGATAACGGCTATCTAGCTGGACGCGATAATCATACTCACGCCCGGGCCCAGAACCGCAGACGGACTCCATCCGAGCTATGTCATGACATGGCTCGATATAGAGGCGCCGCACACCCCCTTTGCTTCACTGACGAGGTAACGGAGCATGAATTCCTAGAAGGGTTTAAACCCGTAAACATCGAATCATACGACGGGACAAGAGACCCCGCGGTATGGATCGAGGATTTTCTTCTTCGCATTCATATGGCCCGTGGCGATGACCTCCATGCCATCAAATACCTCCCACTAAAACTCAAAGGACCAGTCCGGCACCGGTTAAACAGTCTGCCTAAAAACTCCATCGGCAGCCTGCAAGACTTGGAAGAGGCCTTCCTTGACAACGTCCAAGGTACATATGTTCGACCTTCGGACGCCGATGACTTAAGTCACATAATTCAACAGCCCGGAGAGTCAGCTAGGAAACTCTGGACTAGGTTCTTAGCTAAAAAGAACCAGATCGCCGACTGTCCTGATGCCGAAGCCTTGGCGGCCTTTAAACACAACATCCGGGATGAATGGCTAGCCCGACACCTCGGCCAAGAGAAGCTGAAGTCCATGGCAGCCCTTACGGCACTTATGACCCAGTTTTGCGCGGGCGAAGATAGCTGGCTAGCCCGTAGCAACAACAATGCAAGCGAACCTGGCACTGCGAAAGCCAGAAATAGCAATGACAAGCCCCGACACAACACACACAAGCATCGAAAAAAGGGTGATAATACCGAAGACACGGCGGTCAACGCCGGATTCAGCGGCTCCAAGTCCGGCCAACGGAAGAAGCCGTTCAAAAGGAACAATTCAGGACCATCTAGCTTGGACCGCATACTGGATCGCCCATGCCAGATACACGGCACCCCTGACAAACCAGCCAATCACACCAACAGAGACTGTTGGGTTTTTAAATAGGCCGGCAAGTTAAATGCCGAGAACAAGGAGAAGGGGTCACAAAGCAAGGACGACGACGAGGAGCCCCGGCCACCAAACACTGGGGGACAGAAGAAGTTTCCCCCCAAGTTAAAACAGTGAAAATGATATACGCTACCCACATCCCCAAGAGGGAACACAAGCGCGTGCTGAGGGACATTTATGCGATGGAGCCAGTCGCCCCAAAGTTCAACCCATGGTCTTCCTACCCGATCACTTTTGATCGCAGGGACCATCCGACCAGCATCCGTCATCGCGGCTCAGCCGCACTGGTCCTCGACCCAATCATTGATGGATTCCACCTCATGCGAGTCCTCATGGACGGTGGTAGTAGCCTGGACCTGCTCTATCAGGATACAACGTGCAAAATGGGCATTAATCCATCAAGAATTAAGCCCACAAAGACTACCTTTAAAGGAGTCATACCAGGTGTAGAGGCCCGCTGTACGGGCTCAATCACACTAGAGGTTGTCTTTGGATCTCCGGACAACTTCCGAAGCGAAGAGTTGATCTTTGATATCGTCCCATTTCGCAGTGGCTATCACGCACTGCTTGGACGAACTGTATTTGCGCGCTTCAACGTGGTGCCACACTACGCTTATCTTAAGCTCAAGATGCCCGGGCCACGCGGCATCATAACAGTCAATGGAAACATGGAACGCTCCCTCCGTACCGAGGAGCACACCGCTGCATTAGCAGCAGAAGTACAGAGCGGCCTTCTCAAGCAGAACCTTAGTTCGTCAGCCGAGCTCCCAGACACTGTCAAACGAGTCCGGACTACTCGGCAGCAGGACAACCCATCTCATCAAGAGCTCGACTAGCAATTTGGCCTTCGTCCCAGTCCCAACCAAGTAGCGGCATCCGTACCGCGCGTACACAACTACGCACTCAAAATACCATGGTCATAGATGGAGGCATAACTAGCATGTGATCCATAATACGGCTCGACCGCTCCTGGACACACATACTTTCATTTTTTCTTTTTTATCCTTTTCAGGTCTTTTTTCCGCAGGTTTCTTCTGACGACCTAATCATTGGTCCTCTCGGCAGGATGGATATACCAAGATGGCAAGAAGCACTGGCGTACAAGGGAATTCTTAGATCGTCTCTTTAGCGATCACTATACCTGCTTTCAGGACCCGCACGTGGCTCTCCCTTGGTTGTGGCATGTTAAATAGCCTGGTTTCTTATTGCACCGCTTGTACAAATACGCTTTGACGTATTAATCAAACTATACTGGAAATAGTTTGCGGCCTAACTTCTGCGGCACTAGCTTACTACCCCTTTTTCCCTTTTCTTTGATAATCTTCTCAAAGTTGCGACCGTACACTTTGGTACGCTTTAATCTACCAGGGGCTTCATTGCGACCCATAGTATGGCAACAAAGTCCGAACACTTTTTACAACACAGTTCGGCACCCCGAATTTATCATTATATGCATTGGCTCCGAATCATGTCTTTTGTCAATAGTTCGGTTGCCCGGCTCCTGTGTTTACTACCTTATGTTCCGCTATATCGGCTAGGGTAGTAAAGGGAGAACTATTGTGATTGTGTCCTGGTTTATCCGGATGAGCACCTCAGTTGAGAAAGCCGAAAACTGACTGTCATGATGCGGCGAGAGCCGGTCAGCTCTTCGGAGGTTTCAAATCTTTAGTGATTTTTTCTGCATTATGCGATGAATCGGCTCTTACCCGATCAAGCATTTTACAGTACCTTAGTTCGGATACTAGGGGCTGCGCCTAAGTTTTCATTGTAGAAATCCTATGGCTAAGTGAGAGTGATAAAGCCCCATAGTCCGATTGCCTGGTTCGTTGCGCTAAACACCTCCTTTAAGGACCAAACAAATTGGATCAAGAGTGTTTAGATTCCATCCCGAACACCCATGTACTACTTACGTGGGGGCTGAAGCCGACGACTGGCGAACTCTCAAAATTTCATAAAAACGGCCGCTCAGGAGGTAAAATATTAAACAAATATTATATTACATAGCCGAACTTGTTTTTATAATACAGGGCAAGACAATGTAATCGTATTCATTCGAAGATTACATCCTTCGTATACCGCTCCGCCACAATGCGGGATCCCTCCAGGACATCGCTAAAATATCGCTCCGGCGTACGGTGCTCCTTTCCCGCGGGCGGTCCCTCGGTCGCAACCGTGATGGCATTCATCTTCGCCCACTTCATCTTGACACGGGCGAAGGCCATCCGCGCACCTTCGATGCAGACCGACCGCTTGATGGCGGCAAGATGAGGGCTGGCATCGACTAGCCACTTGACGAGACCGAAGTAGCTACTGGGTATGGCTTTGGCAGGCCACAACCGGATTATTAAGTCCTTCATGGCCAGGTCGGCCACCCTATGCAGTTCGACCAGCTGTTTTAGCTTATCGCTAAAGGGTACCAGATGTTCTGGCGTAAGGTATTGTGACCAGAACAGCTTCTCCGTCGAGCTCCCTTGTTCGGCTCGGAAGAATTCCGCAGCGTCAAAAACACTGCGCGGCAGATCCACAAACGCCCCTGGGGAACTCCAAATCCGGGTTAGTAAGAGGTACCTCTTCTTCACATACTTGCTTTGCATACTAAAGCCTTACCCGCCGCTATTTTCTTGGCCTCCTGGATCTCCTAGAGGGCGCCCTGGGCTTCAACCCGGTCCTCTTCCGCGCTTCGGCGGGCCTTGGCGAGTTAGGCCTCTTGTGCAGAAACATCACGCTCCAAGGACTCCCATTTCTTCACGGCATCCTAGAGCTCTTGCTAGATCTCATCAAGCCTGGCCTCGTGCTTCTCACGGGCGGCTTGTTCCTTGGCAGCTTTCTCCTCGGCCTCGTCCAACGCCTTTTTAAGGACCTCAACCTTGGTTGCCACTCCTACAAATATCACGGCACTACGGTCAATACACATCATTCATTCTTTCTGAATATACAGCAAGTCTCCGCATACCTTGCTTGTCCTCCAGCTGCCTGACAGCCTCGTGAACCTCTCCCTGGCCCGGGAAGGTCCTTTGGGATAGCACCTCGTCGTCGCAATGGCCGTGGGAGAGTGTGCGGTCGGCGGCGACTCGCTGGCCATCGCCTTTGAATCCAGCGAACCTCCTGATGAGGATCGCAGGGAGCTGTCGCGGGCCGGACTGCAATTGCAACATATTAAAACTATGAAGAAGAGAGTCCGGATATATGGACGCATCAGGGTTTTTAGTACTTTCGATGCGGCCAGGGGCTTGTTTCGGGGGCGCGGCTCTGGGCTGCTGTCAACATCCCACGCAGAGTTATCCGCGAGGGAACCCTTCCCCCTCTTGGACACTTCTACCTCCAAACTTGTGGAGGCCGCCCTCTTCTTCCTTCCCCCCTCAGGGGGAGAGTTGGTCTCTTCCTCCTCCTCGTTGTCATCTTCGGCGGCGGAGGAGAGAGTCTTGTTGTCTTAGTATGACACGTCCGAAGCTCCCTTACGGCAGAGGCCACTTCTGGCCCCCTTGGCCTTCTTCTCTGGCGCCTGGCAAGGCACCGAGACCAGCATCTTGTTCAACAGCAGGATGGCTGGTTCCTCGGGTAGCGGAGCCGGACACTTAATCCACTCTGCTTTCTCTATCCATACGTGAAAAAATAACCAGTGGAGTTTAGGTATCTCCCTTGAATAAGCAAGTAGAGGATACACCTTGGAACACGGGAGACTTACCACACTGGCGGGATGGGCCAGATCATGCCAGCGGTCCTCGTCCGTCTCCGGTGGCGTCTCGTTGCCCTTGAAGAGCAACTTCCAGATATCTTCGTGCGTGGTTCCGAAGAGCCTTTCCAAGGTCTGGTGCTTCTCCGGATCGAATTCCCATAAAGGGCAAGTCTCTCTCTGGCATGGAAGGATCCGGCGAACTAACATCACCTGGATCACGTTGACGAGCTTGATGTTTTTGTCCACCATGCTTTGGATGCGCGTTTGCAGCGCGATCAGCTCGTCCGACGAGGACCAATTCGGGCCCTTCTCTATCCAGGAGGTGAGCCACATTGGAGCTCCGGACATGAATTCGGTAGCCGTGGCCCAGGTGGCGTCGCGGGGCTCTGTGATATAGAACCATAGTTTCTGCCACTCTTTGACGGTCTCCACAAAAGTACCCTTGGGCCATGTGACATTGGGCAGCTTGCTCACCATGGCGCCTCCGCACTCTGCGTGTTGGCCATCCACCACCTTCGGTTTCACGTTGAAGATCTTCATCCACAGTCCGAAGTGGTGGGGAATTCGGGGGAAGGCCTCACACACGACAATGAATGCCGAGATGTTGAGGAAGGAGTTTGGGGCTAGATCATGGAAATCTAGCCCGTAATAGAACATGAGTCCGCGGACGAAAGGGTGAAGAGGAAACCCTAACCCGTGGACGAAATGGGGGATGAACACCACCCTCTCATTGGGCTTCGAGGTGGGGACGATTTGCCCCTTGGCCGGAAGCCGGTAGGCGATTTCTTTCGCCAGATACCCGGCCTCCCGAAGCTTGGTGATGTCCTTCTCCTTGACGGAGGAGGCCATCCACTTGCCTTGCGCTCCAGATCCGGACATGGTCGAGTGCTTTCTTGAGGCGGAAAAGGTGAGGACTTGGGCGCTAGAGCTCGAGAATGGGAGGGCAGAGAGAAAGAGAAGGCGTGGGTGAAAGAAGGGAATCCTTATCTCCTTATGAAGGCATGGGTGAAGCGCCTCCCCACTCGCCTTAAAACTCGCCTGTTCCCAAGGGCTGTGCAAATGGCACGGTTGGACTACCCACGCCCGTATTGATGAGAATCCCGCAATGAGGGGACACGATCTCTTCTTTGAGAAGACGTGCCAATGAGACCGCGTCTCGAAGCGGCAGGCCGAAAAATGGTTCGAAATAATGACCGGGTGATGATGTGGTGTCACAGTACCAAAAGTTGTTAGCGGATTGGACTCGTGAAATATTATAATCTCTGCAGTTGTGTGGGGAATTTGTTTTGCAGATCCGGACATGTCTGTTGCGTTCGAAGACTATGTTGGAATATTCGGAGAAGTAACCCGCCTTGCAATGCCGAAGACAATTTGTGCGCCGGACACCTCGTCATTGAAGCCTGGTTCATGGGCTACTGAGGGAGTCCTAGATTAGGGGGTCCTCGGGCGTCCGGACTATAGTACGTGGGCCGGACTGATGGGCGTCCGGATGGGACTCTCCTTGGCGTGGAAGGCAAGCTTGGTGTCCAAATATGAAGATTCCTTTCTCTGTAACCGACTTTGTACAGCCCTAGTCCCCTCTCCTGTCTATATAAACCGGAAGGCTTAGTCCATGGAGGCAAAGAATCATACTCATAGTCATACAGGATAGACTCTTAGGGTTTCCGCCATTACGATCTCGAGGTAGATCAACTCTTGTAATACTCATATTCATCAAGATCAATCAAGCAGGAAGTAGGGTATTACCTCCATAGAGAGGGCCCGAACCTGGGTAAACATCGCGTCCCCATCTCCTGTTACCATCGACATTAGACGCACAGTTCGGGACCCCCTACCCGAGATCCGCCGGTTTTGACACCGACAGGGTGTCTCCAACAGTGTTCGTCGGCTCGCACCTCTTGCATCACGGTGGTCGAGCTTGGAGTCATTCATCTGGTACACGTGGCATCTCAGATCTGGAGACAAGGTGACGTACACCGTCAAGGTCCATGGTCAAGGGGGTCAGGGCCGACGCGACCTCTCACTGTGTCCGCCATTTGAAGCGGCGCGCCGGCCCAGGGCGCCGCCCGCTGCACTCCCAGCTGTGCCCGCCTCCTCGCCGCATTCAAAAACCTACATTTACTAGTATGTATACATGTGCAAGGTACGTCTTAATATAACAGAGTGATTTTGGTAAAAGGGAAAAGAAGTAATATATGTGCTAATAGATTCAAAGAAAAAGAAATTATAGTGATGTATAAATGCTGATCTTAGTTCAATATTGTAAAAGTGGGAAATAGTATTCATGGCATAAAACTGTATGTTCATTTAACAAGAACAACACGTTGCTTCACTTTTTCCACGTGTTCTTTTTTTTTGAGAAATATCCACATTCTCCAACTAAACCATCTCGACTGGGCTCAATCAAACCATCTGGTGGTCATGTGGCAACACAGCCCATTGGAGCTAGTTATGGGCTTCTTTTTATAGATAGGGTACATGATTGTTCTAGAACACATGTGAGGTAGCAGCAGTGTACTCCCTCCATCCAGGTTTATTAGGCCTAAAGACAACTTCTCTTAGACCAAGACCCATAGTAATTTGCTCACATTAATTCTTCCATTCCACTCCCAATGCACTCTTTCACATGCATGCAGCCAATGAAAAATCACGCATGAAGTGTATTAACTTTCCAGCCATGGCACCAACAACAATGGCTTTCAATGCAACCAATGAAATGGTTGCATGCATGCACCTTTCCAAAGCAGGGCCTTATAAAAGGGGACATGCTTGTGATGCTGAGAGGCCTAATAAACCCGGACGGAGGAAGTACCGTTCATGCGAATCCTACTGATATTGGCCATTGGATCTAGAAGATCAATGGTTATGATTGATGTTCTTAGTCCTACTTAAAATTGGTACACTATATATAGAATAGAAGAATAGAAGAAGAAGAAACCCGCGTGGAATGCGAGAAACCAACTCCGGGCACACATATCCGATCAGGAGCACGACGCCGGCAAAGCTACTCCTTCCACCATTTTGTCCACTCTTTTGGCGGCATCCGACGAGCAGGAAGATCAGTTCTCCGGTATAAAAGCCATCTGGGTGGCCCGCTGAGCCCGGCAGCTTGCTTCTCCACCTACTTCGCCTAGCCCGTCGGAGGCAGTTGCCGCACTAAGCCAGCGCGTGGTTCCATAGCTGGCCTCTCCAATACAGCTCGAGGAAGAGTGCCGACTTGCTCCACGCCGGCTTGTTAGGGAGCATGGCGGCACAGGCATCGTCGGTGCCCTCTACGCCGCCGCGTCGTACAGGGCCTCCAGTGTCTGCCACTGAGCCATTCGCCGTCGACGCGCGCGTAACCACGACATGCAGGCAGAGAAAGAAGCCGCCGCAGATGTCGACGAGGTGATGCGGCTACGCGGTTGTGGACGAGGTGACGGGCAGCACATCCCCGCCCGCCGCCATCATCGAGGAAAAGTAGAACACGGGAGGCCACCGCCGATTGTATCCCATGAAGGCCACCGCCGAGGCGACGCCGGTGAATATAGCCGGAGTCTTGCTCGATTCTTCTTCTACCGGATGCTGGAGGAGGACAAAGAGATCCGGCGGCGACCATTTAGATTAGGTATTTTAATTCTACCAAGCTGGTTGTAATGGGAGTATTATAGGTAGTATCATGCATGCCAACTACTCCCTCCGTTCCTAAATATAGGAGTATTATAAGAGCATGGTTAATAGTATAACCAGCTGATGGCTACATGACACTGCCACGACATCTATAGCCAACCTTGTAGCCTTCAAGTATAATACACCCTCCGTCTAGGTGTCATCTTACGAAAACCAAATAATCCCAAAATACTAGGCGCGGTGCATTAACTTCTACCTTGTTTCTTGTTTCTTGACATATCAACCAATAAGAGATGTGGGTGTGCATGCTTTTAATGACTTGAGACAAGCAAACACGACATGCATTGCTTAGTTCATTGCATGCAATGCTATTAATTAGCAAATAAACATTAAGTTCTCTTGTTTTCCCCTCCTCCTTGGTCACGGTGCACAACCTAAGATACCAAGATGTGCTTTCATCAATACAGGGCCCACCTTCCACTCTCACATCCTACCTCCGTCTTGGTTTATAGGCCACCTTTGTAGTTCTTGCCAAATTTTGACCAAATATTTAGCTAACAAAATGTTAATGCATGTCAACAAAAATTATATCGCTGGATTCGTATTTCAACATAGTTTTCAATGATATAATTTTTGGTAACATGCACAAACGTTTTGTTAGTTTAATCTATAGTCAAAATTTGACACAATATACAATGGGGACCAATAAAGCAGGACGGAGGAATCGATGCCACGTCAATGTACCCACTAGAAACAAGTTAGACTTGTTCGGTTCAACTACCTCCCTAGGTGTTCGGAGAGGAATTGGCCAGCGCGAGGCGGTTCTATAGGTTGGCAGGCGGCTTAAAACAAGGGAAAACGCGCGAACTAGCTAAGACGAGGGATGGAAGCTTCTACATTCGCAGGGTACATGGCATTGGTTATTGGGCGGCAACATGCGAGTAGATGTACACTCTTCACCGGACGGAGGGAGTAAGTCATCTTTGGTTGTGCACCGTGACCAAGGAGGGAAAAACAAGAGAACTTAATGTTTATTTGCTAATTAATAGCATTGCATGCAATGAACTAACCACTGCATGTCGTGTTTGGTAGTCTTGAGTCATTGAAAACATGCACACCCACATCTCTTATTGGTTGATATGTCAAGAAACAAGAAACGAGGTGGGAGTTAATGCACCGCGCCTAAGGGTTTTGGGATTATTTGGGTTTCGTAAAGTGACTTATACACCTAGATGGAGGGAGTACCTTGCTCATGCAAATATTAAATGCTTAGAGCCAACCTAATAGCCATTCTAAGAGCCAACCTATTATATGAGTATTTTCTGAACACATGTTAATCGAAGGTCTATTGTGTTACTTTTTAATAATTTTTATTTTTTGAACACATGCTAATTGACTTGAAAGAAGGTCTATCACTGCATTTCTCTTCACGGCATGCAGTGGTTAGTTCATTGCATGCAATGCTATTAATTAGTAAATAAACATTAAGTTCTCTTGTTTTTCCCTCCTTGGTCACGGTGCACAACCAAAGATGACTTACTCCCTCCATTCGGTGAAGAGTGTACATCTACTCGCATGTTGCCGCCCAATAGCCAATGCCATGCCCCCTACAAATGTAGAAGCTTCCCTCCCTCATCTAGCTAGTTCGCGCATTTTCCCCTATTTTTTGTCGCCTGCCCACCTATAGAACCGCCTCGCGCTGGCCAATTCCTCTCCAAACACCTAGGGAGGTGGTTGAACCGAACAAGTATAACTTGTTTCTAGTGGGTACATTGACGTGGCATCGAAAGGGTGTGATAGCTGACTCTTGCAAAATAATTAACTACCACGTTGGCATACATGAGCATTGGGCCCACTTGTCAGTGTGCTGGACGGAGGAAGGAACGCAAGACAAAATGGAGCGTGGAAGGGTGCGAATCGATTGGCTCACGTGTGATGACCACTGGAGCAATACACTCAGGTACTACGTTAAAAAATTAGTGCAAACACGGCCGGTTATACTGTGTGTAGGTGACCGTGCGCTTGGCTCTTCGCCTCTTCCGAAAGTCGAACAATGATGATGGTACTACAGCCAATAGTGTACTACTAGTAAGCAAATCTTCTCCTCGTTTGCGAGTAGACCGGACACATCAAAAGTACAAAAAGGGTTGACCATGTCCATGGCTACCATCCTGTGCTTCATTATTCAGTGTGTGCTTCTCATCATTCTGCGAGTTGACGGGACACATCAAATTTAATACATATTTAGTACTCTCTCTCCAAGAAGGGCCGACCATGTCCATGGCTACCATCCCGTGCTCCGTCATTGAGTACATGCACTATTCACGTGCCATCGAGGAGGAAAAATATTACATAGTACTAGGTGCCCTCGTAGTGCACGACTCACTTACGCACTGCTTATCTCCATTTTCTTGCATGACACGTGCACCTTGATGCTAGATGTCCCGTGTGTTGGCAAAAGGATGAACAAAGCTCATGTCAAAAAAGAGAGTGGAAGAACATAGATTCCCGACGACCGAGAAGGAGCAAGGAACCTCGTGGTGGAGCGTCTGCACTCATAATATTTTACATTATTTAGTGATATAAAATCAACCAATCATCTCCACAGTAGACCGGAAGAGTACGAAACACGGCAGCCCAGTGTAGTTACATCATACTGTACGTGGCCAACCCACGCTATCACCATATTTCTTGGCCTCCGTGCGACACCTAGCTCTAGTAATCCACCAGCCCGTATCGCTTCTCGCTCCTCGTCTCTCTCAAAGTGCGGCAGGCTGGCGTTTTTGCCATCTATTGAGGTCGGTTAACTCATCACATGTTAGTGACATGCCAAGAGCATTCTAAAAAAATTATTGTACTCTATTGTTATCCCGAGAAGAGGAAGCGCTTTGACCGACGGACCAAACGAGACAGGCATGTTGTGCCGTGAGTGGGTCCAGTTTCTTGTTTTGAACTTGTTTGGTGTAGTAGTAACACTTGGTTTTGACTATTGGTAAGATTTTATATACTCCCTCCGTCTAGTGAATAAGTCATCTTAGATTGTGCACCGTGACCAAGGAAGAGGGAAAAACAAGAGAAATTAGTATTTATTTGCTAATTAATAGCATTGCATGCAATGAACTAACCATTGCATGTCGTGTTTAGTAGTTTAAGTCATTGAAAACATGCACGCCCCACATCTCTTATTGGTGGATATGTTAAGAAAGAAGAAACAAGGTGGGAGTTAATGCACCACGCCTAAGTATTTTGGGATTATTTGATTTTCGTAAGGTGACTTATACACCTAGACGGAGGGAGTAGGGCCTAATGTATTCTTCGAGGATGCCTTTGACTATTGATAAGTTTTTATATAATTTGAAAATCATATCATTCGAAGATCCTTTCACATTCTGTTTTCAAAAAGAAAAAAAGATCCTTTAACGTACGAATTTGACTGTATGCTTTGAGCAACTTGCATGTCCTATACTGCTCCCGTTTGGATACTCTAACTTAGCTAGAGGTTAGACTAACCTTGAACTAACTGTAGCCAAAGAGGTGTTTCGGTGACAGGGTTAGATGGACAGTAAATGCACTTGATGGAGAGAGAAAAGTGATTTTTCAGTGGGCCCAAGGAGGTACTTACTGTGGGAATGGTGAAGTGATGGTTGCTTCGCCCGAGCAACTTATTACTCTGGGAAAATGGGAGTACCGGCAGATTCAAGGAACAGAGAAATGATGGTTGCTTCATCCGAGCAACTTACTATGGCGAAGGTGGGACTCTATGATTTGACTGCTCACTAGTCATTACTAATGCGGCGCAACGACCAGGGTGAATCTTTCCCTACAGCTGTGCACTCAATATTTCTGCACAGCAGGTGGAGCCGGATGAAGGATGTCCCACATGTTGGAGAAACTAAATTGAATTGTTTCTGGCATTGCTATCAATCCTTCAGGATTTGTTTATATGTACGCATAATTTTAATGAAATTGTACTATCATGATATGAAGGTTTCAACTTTGGTTCCCGCAGGAAAAAAGGTTTCAACTTAGGATTCATGTGTCCTCTTGCCTCAAGATTATCTCATTACAACATTCCATCAAATACAAATGAAACTACCATGGCTGCTAATGCATCTCAATGGTTCGCAGATCAGCGCCAATATTCACATCACAACTGAAGACAAAGTTGTGAGAACGTGTACAAATAAAGAAAAATATATAATTGATCGATGTTGTTCGTAGGCATGGGTCCATTTCCTGGGCACATTGTTCATTACTTGGCAGCTAGTTTCACCCAGCGCTGTAGCCAAAAAGGGGGTGTACGGAGGACACCACAATCCGATCATTTTGTGCAGATCCACTAAAATCGAGCTGACCATCCCTGTTTGCAAAGATATCCAGTCAGCGTGATTACAATAATAGTGGAACTAGATGATGAAACATAACACACACAAATAGAAGTCGATCACCTCTACGATCTCTCTTTAGGACTAACTACTTGTTGGAGAAGATTAGGCACGGAGTTGGATGAGGAGGATAGCAAAACCAATCTCCCTTTCTGCAGTCCCATAGAAATGTAAAAACGTTGCCCGTGTGACATTTTGGCGGAAGTGCACAAAACACTCTTAAGAAAAAAAAGTAATTTGTGCAGTTCACCAAAAGGTCGCAATAGCAACGAGGTGAAATGGATAGCCCTGTTTGCAAAAAAGAGGTAGAAAGGAAACAATTACTGGTGAATAACACGAGTTGAAGACACATACGCCGACAAAAAAAAGCATATTCCATGTAATAAGGGAGAGATACCAGCATGGTGGTTTATCAAAAATGGTTTGAGGACAAGATTGCAAGATGGAAAGTACGCCGACCGAGATACGTTTTAAGCAAACAACTAAAGAAGATCCACATGCAGCAACGTGGGAAGATGGGCAGTGGAGCAAGGCCAGAGGAAGCTGTACCTGAGGGACGTCGGGATGTTACTAGGAGGGCGCCGGCGGCCGGGATCTGCCCATCCTGCGGCAGCGAGCAAGTGGCGAAGGCCCTACCGCGCCGGAGCTTGGTCAGAGAGAACGTCGGGTACTGCTGATCGGGACGTGCTGCCTCAACGCTGTCGATGGAGAAACGATGCACATCCTCCCTTTCCGCCGGCCGACGGGATGCGGCCGGATCACTAACCAACGGTGAGAGAGAGGCCACCGCCGCCTTGTGTGAGATGGTGTGACGAGAGACTAACCCCGGCAGGCAGGCTCCGTTGTATATAGTGGAGCGGATTTTTCCATTTTCCCCACGGTAATCGTTTTATATTCTGTACTATGCGCCATTGAGGAGGAATATATAAATTTATTTAATACTAACGCGTCAAGTCGAACTTTGTTCCTTCTAGGCGTGGTACCCGACCCTCCTTCGAGTAAACAACTGCTACACGCGTCAAATTATCACGTCGGCTGCCTTTTCGTACAGAAACGAACTCCACCGTGTACCCGCGCGGGTGTGGCCGGGAACGAGTGTGAGTACGCGCGTCCTGTGTGCACCTCTTCTTTTGGTGCAGGTACGTACGTGGGTCGGTGTGAGAGAGATGGTTTGTGCGAAACCGAGGCAATGTCTCAATGATATCTCAAACAAAAAACGTAACATATGCAATGTGTGTGAAACCGAGTCATGGACATATCATATAAAGAGGAAGCGATCCATGAGAAGAGAGTGGAGGGATCATCAGCGTGAGATATTGATAGAATCGGAAATAGGGATGAAGTGTGTGGCTGCGCGATTGATAAAGAGTGACATCAAATTTGTGTTTGCCCACGTCAAATATATAGGGTGGCTGGTGTAACACCCCTAGTGTCATGCTACAGTAACCCTCTGTGATTAAGATAATCACTTTGCTAAGCAGTGCATGATCACCTTTGACTCAAATATCATTTGAAATCCCACTTTGGAATCTAATTCAAATTGCAAGTGAAATTTGAAGTTGCACAAAAGTTGTTGCAAAATAGTTCATCTTTTAGCAAAAATTCCATAACAAATGATTGTTAAGGAAAACAACATCACCTCCTTGCCAAGATGTACTATAGAAATTTAAAATAGTACCAAGTCAGCAAATTAATTGCTTTTCCATTTATGCAAAATTCTAACAACTTCAGTTAGATTCCAAACTTTTTGTGGCAGTGCGCAATATTTCTTTGAATTTGTTTTTGCCAGTGGCATATTTTTGCAAAGTCATTTGTGGCTAAAAGAAAATGCAAAAAACTACTGGCAAAGGAAAAAACAGAAAAGAAAAGACAAAAGGCTAGAATCTACTATGCACTTTAGCCCAGCTAGCCAAAGAAGCCGGCCCAAGCCATCTAGGCCCCCTTTCGCCTTCTTCCTGTTCACGAGGGGTCGTGGCAGAGATCCCCCGACCATGGCCCCGCCATGCCGCCGTGGCGGCCATCTGCTGCCTCCCCGCGCGTATAAGGTTCCCCTCTCGTCCCCTGGCAAACCCTAGAACACTCCCCCTCTCTCCGTTCCTCCCTCGACCGCCTCTCTCTCGATCTGGATCGAAGCCGAGCGCCGCGGTCGCCGTGGCTCCGAAATCGTCGTGAACATCCTCCTCCCCGAGTAGTGCCAAGGCATCTAGGAGGTCCGGCGCCCTCGTCCTCATCCTTCTCAAGCACCAGGACGAGCCGGACCGCCCCGCAGCTCACCGTCACCGTCGTCCTTCTCCGCGCACGCTCCTCTGCTTCGCCATCTCCCTCGAAGCTCCCGACGCCCCTGGTCCACCCCGGCCTCCCTGACCTCGTCCCCGGCACCGCTGTGAGCCACTCTTCCCAAACTCCCTCTCCCTGTTGTCGATTTGTTGCTGTAGTCGCCGTCACCGAGCTCGTCCAAGCTCCCGTGTACGCGTATGTACGTGCGTGCGGCTGTAGCGTGTTGTGCTGCTCCGGAGCCGCTGCGGCCTCTCGCTACTTGCTGTTGTGCCGCTGGCCGCCCTTGCCTGGCTCCCGTCTCCAGCCCCCATCGCCTCCCCCCGCGCCCCACCTGTCGCGGACCGCGCCTGGTCACCCGGCCTCGCAGGCTCCGCCCTGCCACTCTGGTCTGCCGCGCCCGCCATCGGGCCGTCCCTGCTGCTCTCACCGGGCCGCGCCCACCTCGCCTCTCCGCGCCCTGTGGTTGCTCTCGCCGTACCACGCGCACAGCCCGAGGCCAGCTGCTCCCGCCCATTGCTCCTGCTGCTGACGCCGTCCACAGCCCGCCCCGCCGTCGTGCCCGCCTCCGCTACAGCCTACAGGCCCGCGCGCCCCGCGCCGCTGCCAGCCACCGCTAGCCGCTGCTTGCTCGCTGCTGGCCGCGCTGGTCATGCCCGCCGCCGGCGCCTCTGCGCACGCGCGCACAGCCGCGGCCAGGCAAGCTGGTTCCTGTCTAATTAGGGGAGTAATCCCTTTTTACATTAAACCCCCCTGTTTAACTACGCTAATTAAACCCATGTTTAGTTAAATAGGTCAATGACAGTAGGCCCCTCCATTATTTAAGCTAAATAAATCTTTCTGTTAAATAAGTGACCCTATGACAGGTGGGACCCCCTCACGTACTATTTTTATGGATAAGATCTATTTAGCCCCTCTCTATGACATGTAGTCCCCACCAGTTGGTTGGACTAGTCAACCCAGTCAACTTTGACTGTTGACTGCTGACTGGGCTTTGACTGGCCCCACCTGTCATACAAAGTGGCTAGTTGCTGATGTGTGGGTATTGCATTGTTTTGGATAATTCGAATATCATAATTAAAGTAATTCAGAATTGTTTTAAACTTCGAAAAATCAGTAGAAATTAAACCGTAGCGCAGATCGAAAAACTTTGTATATGAAAGTTGCTCAGAAAAATCCAACGAATCCGAATACGTGGTCCATTCATCTGTCACATGCCCCTAGCATGCGGAACATGGAACTTTCCCCTCTCTTTCCCTTTGTCCGGAATCCGCCTAACGCCGGGAATTCATCCTCGAATGTTTATCCCTCTCCATCTGCAACGTCTAGCACTGCGTTAGTTCATCCCTAACACCGTGTATTACCATGTTATGCTTTGTGATGCTTTGTTTGCTTTATATTTATTGTTTCTTCCCCCTCTTCTCTCCGGTAGACCCCGAGACCGATGATGCCCCCATGATCGACTACATCACCGGCGACTCTTCTTCCTTTGCAGCAGAGCTTCCAGGCAAGCCCCTCCTTTGATCATCCCGATATTGCCCATTCTATTCTCTCATGCTTGCATTAGATTTTGCTATTGTATTTGATTGCTCCTATTCCGATGCATAGCCTGCTTTTGTAACCTGCTTATTCTTACCTACCTGCTTATCCTAAACTGCTTAGTATAGGTTGGTTAGTGATCCATCAGTGACCCCCACCTGGTCCTTGTTGCCCCTGCTTCATCCTCGACGACTTGATCAACGTGATCGATGACCTGAGCCCGACACCTCACATCACATCACGCCCCTTTTGTTGCTCGACTCTGTAGAGTTACCATCGAGTGTCGAGGGTGGAACCTCATACATCACTCCTGATGAGATCTCTGTAGTGTAGCTATTTGGTCATGGTCATCGAAGGTGATTTCCTCTTTAACCACTTCCGATATGACTCTGTTGTGCAACCCCTCAACTGTGAACCTCGAGGGTGGTTCCTCTTACGTTCACCTTGATGATTACATCGAATGGAATTCACCGGGGGTGATTCCTCGGGTTTTCACCTTGATGTTTGGACACACGGATACTTGGACTTTACAACTGTGACTTGGAAAGGCGGGTCGACCCTGAGGGGTATCCGCGAGTGATGTGGAGACGGGTTGACCTGGAGGGTACCCGAGAGTTGAATACGAGGCGTGGCCGGGCATTCTTAGACCTTGCCGCAAGTCCTCGAGACGGGGCGACGGGGTCACATATTTCATGAGTCTCTGCTCGTGACCGCACTACCAACACACTAACGGTTTGGATATTTGTTCTGAGGGGCCTCTGGCCTGATAGCACTAACCATCACGTGGGCATAGTATGGGCGTTCTGCGTCGTATGCATCAGCCGAAGCTTAATAGACATCAGTGACTGAGCGGCGCGCGCCGGGTTGGACTGCGTAAGCACCTACCTTGTTAAAGGAGGTAGCTAGGTCTGCTCACGGGCCGCCCACGCAACATGCAGGAGTTCCCGGGGCGATGGCCCATGACCCCTGGGGGCATAGGTTTAGTCCGGCGTGCTGATCTCTCTATTAAGCCTAGGTCGGGTTGCGGCGTATTGTTTGGCTGAGGCCGGGCATGACCCAGGAAAGTGTGTCCGGCCGGAGTTAATCGAGCGTGGTGGGTAAGTTGGTGCACCCCTGCAGGGAAGAAAACATCTATCGATAGCCTGTCCTACGGTAACAGACACTTGGAGTTGTATCCCAATCGATACAACTAGAACTGGATACTTGAGGTGATAACTGGATAGTATGGCTCTGGGATTGCTTTCTCGCAGGGAGTCGAGAAAGGATCTCTGGCCGAGGTTGATAACACTACTACTACTTTACTTTATGCTACTCTTATCTCTTCTGATGCTGCAAGATGCTTGGAGCTGCTTGAAGATGCTAGTCTTCGATAGGCTAGGCTTTCCCCTTCTCTTCTGGCATCCTGCAGTTCAGCCCACAGATGCTATCCATTTCATTGACACCGATGCATATGTAGTGTAGATCATTGCTTGCGAGTACTTTGGATGAGTACTCACGGTTTCTTTGCTCCCCCCTTTTCCCCCTTTTCCATTCTTCTCGGATGTCACAACCAGATGGTGGAGCCCAGGATCCAGACGCCACCTTCGACAACGACTGCTACTACACTGACGGTACCTACTACTACGCGGAGGCCGCCGTCGACCAGGAGTAGTTAGGAGGCTCCCAGGTAGGAGGCCTTGCCTTTTCAATCGATGTTGCTTTAGTGCTAGCCTTCTTAAGGCAAACTTGTTTAACTCATGTCTGTACTCAGATATTGTTGCTTCCGCTAACTCTTGTGTATTCGAGCCCTCGAGGCCCCTGGCTTGTAATATAAAGTTTGTATTTTTTATTTGTGTCTAGAGTTGTGTTGTGATATCTTCCCGTGAGTCCTTGATCTTGATCGTACACATTTGCGTGTATGATTAGTGTACAATTGAATCGAGGGCGTCACAGCTGGCCTAATGGAATTTGAGAGGGCAGAGGTGCAGTTTTTCTCTGTGGCATGGATACCTACCTACAACGTTCAACTATCGATGGGGGGAGGGTGCAGAGACCTAACTATAGAGATGTAGATCGACTAGTATATGTGTGGAGAAGGAGAGAGACCTAGCTATGTATAGAGGAGATCAATCGGCATCCATGGATATGTGTAGTAGAGGAATAAGGTTGGGAGAAGACAAAGGTAGAGTGTCGGAGGGTTGGTGGTGGAGTGGCGTCTCACAAATGGTGGGAGAGGCCTGCTAGACAAACGGAGGGTACGAGTGCAATATCAATAAGAGAGGGCGGGGATGTCTGTCTATCTATGCACGTGCGTGTGAGAGACGGGTCGGGAGGTATGCAAGGATTATGAGGGGAGACGATATGGTTGTGGTAAGCATACGTAACTACATTGGAAGATCAACCGTCGTGTGTCTGAGAAAGGGAGAGACATAACTAGTGAGGTAAGTCTATCGGTGCATGGGGAAAAAGAATTAGAGTCGACCTAGCTATATGTAGGGAGATCAGTACGTATACATGCATGCATGTGTTAGAAGCAAATAATGTCCGGAGAGACAGACAGGGGGAGAGGGGTGCGGCTAGGAGGTGGTGCGAGAGGCCTACTATGTCGAGGGGGAGGAGTGTGCGAGTATGAGAACGATGAAAAGAGGGGCGGGAGTGTGCGCCTGCGTGGAGCCGTATTGGACATAGGGGGCATGGACGGTGAGAAGAGAAGAGGAGATGTATGTGTCTGTGGTAGGCACACTTGGGTAGAGAGGTACATCGACCGGTGTGTGCCGGAAAGAAGGAGTCGGGGGGCATATACACACCGCGGGTGAACGACCTAAAGAGAAATAACGAACATGCGCGATGGAGGGGACGCTGAGGGAGGGTGAGAGGAGGGCGGGCGTGTGCATGCACGATAGAAAATTAGCGCTAGCTAGCTACAAAGAGAAGAGGATCCTGAAGGTGTTAAAGACGAACATAGATCATAATTCATTATAAAAAAGTGGATACAGATACTTGAAGAAGATATCATAATGTAGAACATTGATTATAATTTGGGCAAATGTGTGGCTTTTGCAGCTCAGGGCTAAATACCTGTCATAATGTAGGGGGCGGGGCACTATACTTTGTGTGATAAACACGGTGTACGTATGGAACATGGTTTAGATTATGAATATCTAGTTAGTACATCAAATGTACTATTATTTGGAATCAACATCAAGTGTATTCAAAAAATTGAACTCGAGTTCATATAGTACACATAGTTCATATCTATCTCTATAGTAATCATCTGGTGTGTTGTTAAGGTAATACACGAATGATGGTTGAAGTTGGCAACAATCATGATTGCAGATTCTTATTGAAATAGAGAAATGAATTCAAATTCAGTTCGAATTGCAGCGGTAGTATAAACATTTGTAATGCACTAAAATGTTGGCATGAGTAGGTTACATGCATTATACAGCCAGCGAAAAAATTTAATTGGACATAACATGGATCCATACTCCCTCCTTCCATCTATATAGGGCCTAATGCATTTTTTAAGACCGCCTTTGACTATTGACAAGATTAATAGTACATGACATGCACAATGTGAAAATTATATCATTGAAAGCTCCTTTGACACACGAATTTAACGGTGTGCTTTGTGTAAGTTGCATGTCATATATCATTGCTCTAATATTTGGTTCATCAAATTTAGCCTCGAAAAACGCATTAGGCCCTATATAGATGTAAGGAGGGTGTAGCTTTGAATAGCATTTGTATAGTAAAACGGGACAAGACTCTCTTTGTGTGGTGTGAATAGTTTTATTTTTTCGTTTTTTTTCGTTGAGGGAAGTGCAAATTGATCTGGTACGTACTACAAGTACAATATTACACATTAGGCTTGTCCCTAAAATTCAACCCGTCCCTTGTTATATCCTGAAAATTCAGATATCGTGCTCCAAAAACTGGCGCCTTCACAACCCGCGCCATGCTATCCCGAAATTACAACGCGCGCAAAAACTCCCTCCAGCTGCCAAATCCCGACATGCAAAATCCCCCTTCTAACCCTGAGCCGAAAGGGCCACTAGTTCGAATCGGTGGGGGTACTTTTGTAACACACCCTACATTTTGGACAAGCGCATCCCTAAGTCATGGTTCCCCCTCCCATCGCCTCCTTTTTGCCATTCGAAATCTGACCGCCATAACCTCTCCACTCCAGCCGCGAAACCCCACCCTCCTCCATCCGCCACCTCACCGTTGCCCAGCCGGAGCCTCTTCCCCGACGATGTCGTCCACCACAAAAGGTCGACGTCCCTCATCCGCCTCCCCGGATGAGGATCCGTCGTCCATCCCGTCGTCCCGATGGTTCAGCCGCCCCGTCCTCCACCTCCAAGGAGCTGCTCCGACGATCGCCTCGTCTATCGCGGCTGCTCCATCCCCACAGCGCCACCTTAACCTGCTCCACCGGAACCGCAGCATCCTCACCGACTCCTCGGACGAAGCCGAGGCCTACTCGGTGCCACCAAAGAGGTTGTACACTCATCGCATCGCACCTTCTCCTTAACTCGACCTCCCGGCGCCAACGGTGCTCCATCCCGCACCCCCATGGAGCGGCTACCTTGAAGCCGGCGCCACGGGCGACATCTCCACGGGGGCTCTCCCCAGTGCGAGGCCCCTTCGGCGGCGGCATCCTTACCAGGCGGATCTGCTGCTGCTGCTCCGGCTGTCGCTCTATCGCTCGCGCTGCTGCCGTTGCTCTGGCTCTCGCTCTCTCACTCGCGCTGCTGCTGCTGCTGCTCCGGCTCTTGCTCACGCTGCTGCTGCTACTCCGGCTCTCACTCGCTCACGCTGCTGCTGCTGCTCTCACTCGCGCTGCTATTGCTGCTCTGCCCCTCACTCGTGTTGCTGCTCTGCTCCGATTTAGCTACACTTCAGTTGACTGGATCGACTTTTGGGCCAGTCGATTTTCAGGGGGTGGTGGGTCTCGCCGGAGTTAAGGAAGAACCACCCGCAACGGGGAGGGGGGCTCGCCAGGGAGGTACCCCACTACCTATCTTAGGGTTCTTGGTGGGGTGCTGCTCGCCGGTGGTGGGGGTCGGTGGTGGGGTGGTGGTGTGGGGATCGCCGGAGAAAAAGCTTGGTGCTGGGGGGGCTAGAGGGCTGGCCGGGGCGGCGGTGGACCGACGGTGGGGAGTTGTTTCGGGGCGGCGAGGCGTCGGTGGGGAGTTGTTTCGGGGCGGCGAGGCGACGGCTGACCAGCGGTGGGGAGTTGTTTCGGGGCGGCGAGGCGGCGCGGGGTTCGGCCGGTGGTGGCTGGCGGCTCAGGGGGGGTGCATGTTGAAGATGAACTGTAGGCCCTCCCTAAACTATCCCATGTGAAGTGCCTCTCTGCTACCATTGAGTTCAGTTTCGATAGTAACATTCAGATTCCACAGTAAATTTCAGTTTCGACAGTTAAGTTCATAGTCAATAGTTTTTACCTCATATGTTGTATGTAACACCCCGCATGTAAGTTGCCATATTTGTAACTCCGACTCTTGCCATTTTCGGCTTTGTGTTATGAGCTCCCTCCGTGGTCGGGTTTTGTTTTTCGTTTTGCATTTTTTCATGTCATGCATTTTCATATCATGTCATCATGTGCATTGCATTTGCATACGTGTTCGTCTCTTGCATCCGAACATTTTTCCCGTTGTCAGTTTTGCAATCCGGCGCTCCTATCTCCTCCGGCGCATCCCTCTTGTTTTCTTTCGTGAGCGGGTGTCAAACTTTCTCGGAATGGACCGAGGCTTGCCAAGTGGCCTTATTATACCACCCGGAGACCACCGGTCAAGTTTCGTTCCATTTGGAGGTCGTTTGGTACTCCAACGGTTAACCGGGCATCCGCAAAGTCCATTTGTGTGTGCAGCAAAACCCCCCTAAAACCAGCCCAAAACCCACCAAACTCTCTTCCATGCTCTAGGTCATTCGATCACGATCGTGTGGGCGAAAACCGCACCTCATTTGGAGCCTCCTAGCTCCCTCTACCTATAAATAGGTGCTCCCCTCCGAAAACATTCGCAGTCCCCGAAACCCTAAAAATCTCCTCTCCGCGGGCGGACGCGTCCAGCCGCCGCCGGACGAAGCCGCAGTGAACCAGCGCCCGCCACGTGGCAGCCGCGCCGCCGCGGCCTGCCGAG